>NC_048565.1:91994095-92007967 GCF_013265735.2 Oncorhynchus mykiss | reverse complement strand
ACCCCAGCCCTGATGTTAGTAGAATACCCCAGCCCTGATGTTTGTAGTATACCCCAGCCCTGATGTAGTAGAATACCCAGCCCTGATGTTTTGTAGTATACCCCAGCCCTGATGTTAGTAGAATACCCCAGCCCTGATGTTAGTAGGTATACCCCAGCCCTGATGTTAGTAGTATACCCCCAGCCCTGATGTTAGTAGTATACCCCAGCCCTGATGTTAGTAGAATTACCCCAGCCCTGATGTTAGTAGTATACCCCCAGCCCTGATGTTAGTAGAATACCCCAGCCCTTGATGTTAGTAGAATAACCCAGCCCTGATGGTTAGTAGTATACCCCAGCCCTGATGTTAGTAGTATACCCCAGCCCTGATGTTAGTAGTATACCCCAGCCCTGATGTTAGTAGAATACCCCAGCCCTGACGTTAGTAGTATACCCAGCCCTGATGTTAGTAGTATACCCCAGCCTGATGTTAGTAGTATACCCCAGCCCAGCCCTGATGTTATTAGTATACCCCAGCCCTGATGTTAGTAGTATACCCCCAGCCCTGATGTTAGTAGTATACCCCAGCCCTGATTGTTAGTAGTATACCTCCAGCCCTGATGTCTAGTAGAATTACCCCAGCCCTGATGTAGTAGTATACCCCAGCCCTGATGTTAGTAGAATACCCCAGCCCTGATGTTAGTAATATACCCCAGCCCTGATGTTAGTAGTATACCCCAGCCCTGATGTTAGTAGAATACCCCAGCCCTGATGTTAGTAGTATACCCCAGCCCTGATGTTAGTAGAATACCCCAGCCCTGATGTTAGTAATATACCCCAGCCCTGATGTTAGTAGTATACCCCCAGCCCTGATGTTAGTAGTATACCCCAGCCCTGATGTTAGTAGTATACCCCAGCCCTGATGTTTAGTAGTATACCCCAGCCCTGATGTTAGTAGTATAACCCCAGCCCTGATGTTAGTAGTCTACCCCAGCCCTGATGTTAGTAGGTATACCACAGCCCTGATGTTAGTAGTATACCCCAGCCCTGATGTTAGTAATATACCCCAGCCCTGATGTTAGTAGTATACCCCAGCCCTGATGTTAGTAGTATACCCCAGCCCTGATGTTAGTAGTATACCCCAGCCCTGATGTTAGTAGTATACCCAGCCCTGATGTTAGTAGTATACCCCAGCCCTGATGTTAGTAGTATACCCCAGCCCTGATGTTAGTAGTATACCCCAGCCCTGATGTTTGTAGTATACCCCAGCCCTGATGTTAGTAGTATACCCAAGCCCTGATGTTAGTAGTATACCCCAGCCCTGATGTTAGTAGTATACCCCAGCCCTGATGTTAGTAGTATACCCCAGCCCTGATGTTAGTAGTATACCCCAGCCCTGATGTTAGTAGTATACCCAATGCCCTGATGTTAGTAGTATACCCCAGCCCTGATGTTAGTAGTATACCCCAGCCCTGATGTTAGTAGTATACCCCAGCCCAGCCCTGATGTTAGTAGTATACCCCCAGCCCTGATGTTAGTAGAATACCCCAGCCCTGATGTTAGTAGTATACCCCAGCCCTGATGTTAGTAGTATACCACAGCCCTGATGTTAGTAGTATACCCCAGCCCTGATGTTAGTAGTATACCCCAGCCCTGTGATGTTAGTAGTATACCCCAGCCCTGATGTTAGTAATATACCCCCAGCCCTGATGTTAGTAGTATACCCCAGCCCTGATGTTAGTAGTATACCCCAGCCCTGATGTTAGTAATATACCCCAGCCCTGATGTTAGTAGTATAACCCCAGCCCTGATGTTAGTTAGAATACCCCAGCCCTGATGTTAGTAGTATACCCCAGCCCTGATGTTAGTAATATACCCCAGCCCTGATGTTAGTAGAATACCCCAAGCCCAGCCCTGATGTTAGTAGTATACCCCAGCCCTGATGTTAGTAGTATACCCCAGCCCTGATGTTAGTAGTATACCCCAGCCCTGATGTTAGTAGTATACCCCAAGCCCTGATGTAGTAGAATACCCTAGCCCTGATGTTAGTAGTATACCCCAGCCCTGATGTTAGTAGTATACCCCAGCCCTGATGTTAGTAGTATACCCCAGCCCTGATGTTAGTAGAATACCCTAGCCCTGATGTTAGTAGTATACCCCAGCCCTGATGTTAGTAGTATACCCCAGCCCTGATGTTAGTAGAATACCCCAGCCCTGATGTTAGTAGAATACCCCAGCCCTGATGTTAGTAGTATACCCCAGCCCTGATGTTAGTAGTATACCCCAGCCCTGATGTTAGTAGAATACCCCAGCCCTGATGTTAGTAGAATACCCCAGCCCTGATGTTAGTAATATACCCCAGCCCTGATGTTAGTAGTATACCCCAGCCCTGATGTTAGTAGTATACCCCAGCCCTGATGTTAGTAGTATACCCCAGCCCAGCCCTGATGTTAGTAGTATACCACAGCCCTGATGTTAGTAGTATACCCCAGCCCTGATGTTGGTAGTATACCCCAGCCCTGATGTTAGTAGTATACCCCAGCCCTGATGTTAGTAGTATACCACAGCCCTGATGTTAGTAGTATACCCCAGCCCTGATGTTAGTAGTATACCCCCAGCCCTGATGTTAGTAGTATACCCCAGCCCTGATGTTAGTAGAATACCCCAGCCCTGATGTTAGTAGTATACCCCAGCCCTGATGTTAGTAGTATACCCCAGCCCTGATGTTAGTAGAATACCCCAGCCCTGATGTTAGTAGTATACCCCAGCCCTGATATACATGATATACTACTGATATACGTGTTCCAAATGTGTCCTATCCTATACCAGGCTGGGTAGAGTGCTGTACTACTATGTATCGTGTTTAGGAATATTTATTCACCGCCGTCCCAATACCAGAGAAGGTTAGGCGCATAATGTTCGATTTCTCTTTTCTCGTTTTGGTGTCATGCATCGCTGATTGTATTTTTGTTGAGTTAACAAATGTATTTCGCTCTGCAAATATGAAGGCATATGAAGGCCTCTATGCACGAAGAAACACTCGTTTTCTCTCTTTTCTCCAGCCGCCCACTTTAAGGTCTCCAAAGGGAATTTGGGCCAGAAGGATAAATCACAATGTGAAATGGCATCTCTAACCCTGAGCACCTCTACTGTTCCTACGGTCATTTATACACATTCTCTCCAAGCCTGTCTGACACCAGTCTCCCCACTGACTCAGGAGAGAGATGGGGATGAACAGGAGACTCAGGAGAGAAAGGAGGAGGAGGAGGAGGAGGGGGAGCAGGAGGAGGAGGAGGAGAAGAGAGGAGATGGAGAGAGAAATAGAGGTGAGATGAGGTGGGGGAGAGAGGAGGAGGGGGAGGAGGAGGAAAGTGGAGGAGATAGGAGGAGATGGAGGAGAGACGAGATGTGGGAGATGGAGGAGAGATGAGGAGAGAGGAGATGGAGGAGAGAGGAGGAGAGAGATGGAGGAGAGATGAGGAGATGGAGGAGAGATGAGGAGATGGAGGAGAGAGGAGGAGAGAGAAGATGGAGGAGAGAGGAGGAGAGAGAAGATGGAGGAGAGATGAGGAGATGGAGGAGAGATGAGGAGATGGAGGAGAGAGGAGGAGAGAGAAGATGGAGGAGAGATGAGGAGAGAGGAGATGGAAGTCGAGAGGAGATGGAGGAGAGACGAGATGTGGGAGATGGAGGAGAGATGAGGAGAGAGGAGATGGAGGAGAGAGGAGGAGAGAGATGGAGGAGAGATGAGGAGATGGAGGAGAGATGAGGAGATGGAGGAGAGAGGAGGAGAGAGAAGATGGAGGAGAGAGGAGGAGAGAGAAGATGGAGGAGAGATGAGGAGATGGAGGAGAGATGAGGAGATGGAGGAGAGAGGAGGAGAGAGAAGATGGAGGAGAGATGAGGAGAGAGGAGATGGAAGTCGAGAGGAGATGGAGGAGAGAGGAGATGGAGGAGATATTAAATATGAGGAGATGGAGGAGAGATGAGGAGATGGAGGAGAGAGGTCTCCATTGTATGTCAGTAAATCTTTGTCTCGGTCCAGCATCAATAGATCCTCTCCTCCCTGTTCTAATGGTTCATGTGTGGGATGCAGATGGTCCTGTCATCAGATCAGTGCTAACACGGCGCTGTCTGTCTGTCTGTCGTTAAAGCATTAGGTTTAATTGTGTCCAGTATGTTTTAAGGGCGTCGGGGCTGTTTTATCTGACAACCCATTACAGAGAAGGACCATGATGAACTCTAATTCCCTGGTCATCTTCTTTATTTCCCTACAGAGTCATAACCTGTCACAGTAGGTATCAGAGGAAATCAAGGAGGAAATATGGCCTTTATTCCCTTACTCCTCTCCTTTCCTCTTCTCTCTCCTCTCCTCTCCTCTCCTCTCCTCTCCTCTCCTCTCCTCTCTTATGCTATCCTCTTCTCCTCTTCTCTCCTCTCCTCTCTTATGCTATCCTCCTCTCCTCTCCTCTCCTCTCCTCTCCTCTCCTCTCCTCTCCTCCTCTCCTCTCCTCTCCTCTCCTCTCCTCTCCTCTCCTCTCCTCTCCTCTCTCCTCTCCTCTCCTCTCCTCTCCTCTTCTCTTCTCTTCCTCTCCTCTCTCCACTCCCCTCTGGTAGACTGTGTTTTTGTCTTAAATGGCACCCTGTTCCCTTTATAGTGCACTACCTTTGACCTATAGCGTCCTATAGACTGCCATTTAAGACCCGTCCAGAGGCAGATTTCCTAGTACAGTAACACTTCTCTGCTAGGGTAGTGTAGAGGCTGAATGCAATATCTCCAGGCTCAGAGATATGGAGTATATTAGTATGGAGATATGATATATATATACTGGTATTAAAACACCACAAGGACAGAAAACAGAGGAGAAAGATTCTGCAGCCGGTTTGTTTGTTTTTTTCCAAGTGTCAAATAGTGGCCATCGTCTGAGTAGTCAGGGCTACTGTTTTTGAGTCAAGAGAACAAGCTAACAATGCCCTGAAGTACCACACCAACTCAAAGTCACTTAAAGGAGAGAGAGAGAGAGAAAGGGAAAGAAAGAAAGAGAGCGAGAGAGAGCAAGAGAGAGAGATAGAGAGAGAGAAACAGAGTGAGAGAGAGAAATCGAGAGAGAGAGAGAGCGAGAGCGAGAGCGAGAGAGAGAGAGGGAAAGAGAGAGAGAAACAGAGTGAGAGAGAGAAATCGAGAGAGAAATAGAGAGAGAGAGAGAGAGAGAGAGAGTGCGAGAGCGAGAGCGAGAGCGAGAGCGAGAGAGAGCGAGAGAGAGGGAAAGAGAGAGAGCAAAAGAGAGAGGAAGAGAGACAGAGAGAGACAGAGAGAGAGAGGGCAGTCAGAGAGTGAGTGAGAGAGAGACAGAGCGAGAGAGAGAAAGAAATAAAGAGAGAGAGAGAGAGGGGGGGAGAGAGAGAAAGAAAGAAAGAAAGAACAAGACAACAAGAGAAAACCCTCTCATTAGAAGTCAGCTCAGCCGCTGCATGTACATTTACCTTATTTATATTTACTGTTATAAAGTTCATTAACCAAAACAACACTTATCTGATCAAAATCATGTCCATTGTTAGTCCTGCATTCACTCCAATATAATATCCTTAACATTAGGATCCATCTGCATTCACTTCAATGTAATATCCTTAACAGTAGGATCCATCTGCATTCACTCCAATGTAATATCCATAACATTAGGATCCATCTGCATTCACTCCAATGTAATATCCTTAACAGTAGGATCCATCTGCATTCACTCCAATGTAATATCCCTAACAGTAGGATCCATCTGCATTCACTCCAATGTAATATCCTTAACAGTAGGATCCATCTGCATTCACTCCAATGTACTATCCTTAACATTAGGATCCATCTGCATTCACTCCAATGTACTATCCTTAGCATTAGGATCCATCTGCATTCACTCCAATGTAATATCCATAACATTAGGATCCATCTGCATTCACTCCAATGTAATATCCTTAACAGTAGGATCCATCTGCATTCACTCCAATGTAATATCCTTAACAGTAGGATCCATCTGCATTCACTTCAATGTAATATCCTTAACGTTAGGATCCATCTGCATTCACTCCAATGTAATATCCTTAACATTAGGATACATCTGCATTCACTCCAATGTAATATCCTTAACATTAGGATCCATCTGCATTCACTCCAATGTAATATCCTTAACAGTAGCATCCATCTGCATTCACTCCAATGTAATATCCTTAAAATTAGGATCCATCTGCATTCACTCCAATGTAATATCCTTAACATTAGGATCCATCTGCATTCTCTCAAATGTAATATCCTTAACATTAGGATCCATCTGCATTCACTCCAATGTAATATCCTTAACAGTAGGATCCATCTGCATTCACTCCAATGTAATATCCTTAACAGTAGGATCCATCTGCATTCACTCCAATGTAATATCCTTACAATTTGGATCCATCTGCATTCACTTCATTGTAATATCCTTAACATTAGCATCCATCTGCATTCACTCCAATGTAATATCCTTAGCATTAGTATCCATCTGCATTCACTTCAATGCAATATACTTAACATTAGGATCCACCTGCATTCACTCCAATATAATATCCTTAACATTAGGATCCATCTGCATTCACTTCAATATAATATCCTTAACAGTAGGATCCATCTGCATTCACTCCAATGTAATATCCTTAACAGTAGCATCCATCTGCATTCACTCCAATATAATATCCTTAACATTAGGATCCATCTGCATTCACTCCAATATAATATCCTTAACATTAGGATCCATCTGCATTCACTCCAATATAATATCCTTAACAGTAGGATCCATCTGCATTCACTCCAATATAATATCCTTAACATTAGGATCCATCTGCATTCACTCCAATGTAATATCCTTAACAGTAGCATCCATCTGCATTCACTCCAATATAATATCCTTAACGTTAGGATCCATCTGCATTCACTCCAATGTAATATCCTTAACATTAGGATCCATCTGCATTCACTCCAATATAATATCCTTAACAGTAGGATCCATCTGCATTCACTCCAATATAATATCCTTAACAGTAGGATCCATCTGCATTCACTCCAATATAATATCCTTAACATTAGGATCCATCTGCATTCACTCCAATGTAATATCCTTAACAGTAGCATCCATCTGCATTCACTCCAATATAATATCCTTAACGTTAGGATCCATCTGCATTCACTCCAATGTAATATCCTTAACATTAGGATCCATCTGCATTCACTCCAATATAATATCCTTAACAGTAGGATCCATCTGCATTCACTCCAATATAATATCCTTAACAGTAGGATCCATCTGCATTCACTCCAATATAATATCCTTAACATTAGGATCCATCTGCATTCACTCCAATGTAATATCCTTAACATTAGGATCCATCTGCATTCACTCCAATATAATATCCTTAACATTATGATCCATCTGCATTCACTCCAATGTAATATCCTTAACATTATGATCCATCTGCATTCACTCCAATGTAATATCCTTAACATTAGGATCCATCTGCATTCACTCCAATATAATATCCTTAACAGTAGGATCCATCTGCATTCACTCCAATATAATATCCTTAACAGTAGGATCCATCTGCATTCACTCCAATATAATATCCTTAACATTAGGATCCATCTGCATTCACTCCAATGTAATATCCTTAACATAAGGATCCATGAAGTTTCAATTCTACATGAGAATATTGTGTCACTTTTAGTTGTTTTTTTCTGTGAGCTACGGAGGCCATTACGACCAAACAAGTTGTCTCCTTTTCTTTCATTTTTATTGTTTTTACCCTTTTTTTTAAACTTCGTAGTGGTTGTGGAAGGTGATCAGAAACAGGGTCAAACAGGGGTCATTTAAAGGGTCATTTAAAGGCATATCGAGGAGTCCGCAGCAGTAGATGTTGGCTGCAGCCGAGCAGAGAGGAGAAAGAAATATCTGCTGTTATGTTTGATCGAAGCTTTGTCCTTCTCAATAATCAGCCGTTGTGACAGACCACAGGCTCTGGTGGCCGGCAAGTACGGCACAGGGGGGGGGGGGGGGGGGGGTAATATTAGGAGCCAATAAAGAGGATATTAGCATAGCTAATTAGAGGCATGGTGGAACACAGGGAAACAGGGCCTCTGTGTATTCTAATGGACTAAAATAGTTGGACGGGGAGGCAGTTATCAATTTCACCTGAAGCTAATTTGGTTTGTCAGGGGGGGGGGGGGGAGTTGACCAGACATGTTTAATTTTGGCTTCAGCACGGCTTTATGTGTCATGTGTGTGTGTGTGTGTGTGTGTCCGTGTGTGTGTGTGTGTGTGTGTGTGTGTGAGTGTGTGTGTGTGTCCGTGTGTGTGTGTGTGTGTGTGTGTGTGTGTGTGTCCCTGACCGTAGAGTACTGCAGGCGCTAACACAGCTTTCATCTCTGACAAGCAACCCCCCCCCCCCGCCTCCCCACGACAAAACTCTGATAAAATGATTTTGCCCGAACGAGCTCCCGACCAGGGCTGGGTAATTAATTGGACTTGTCCTTTGCTCTGTGCTTGCCAGTGCTCTTTTACACCTAACCACTGTCACTAATCACATAATAATGATTTCTCCCCCTCTGGTCAAAGAGAAGAAAAAAAGTAAGATGATGTCTTTAGAAATGGAAGGGCTTGACGTTTTAAACCAGCCCCCGTATCGGCTTCACAAACCCTGGTCACTGAGGAGAAAACCTTTGAGTCACAACAGCTCTGTTCTCTTCTTCTCTGCGCTCACAGGATCGCTAGATACCTTCTCTACGCTCACAGGATCGCTAGATACCTTCTATACCCTCACAGGATCGCTAGATACCTTCTCTACGCTCACAGGATCGCTAGATACCTTCTCTACGCTCACAGGATCGCTAGATACCTTCTCTACGCTCACAGGATCGCTAGATACCTTCTCTACGCTCACAGGATCGCTAGATACCTTCTATACGCTCACAGGATCGCTAGATACCTTCTATACGCTCACAGGATTGCTAGATACCTTCTCTGCGCTCACAGGATCGCTAGATACCTTCTATACCCTCACAGGATCGCTAGATACCTTCTATACCCTCACAGGATCGCTAGCTGTTTTCAGGTATAATTGGTAGTAGAGTCAGAGAGGAAGTCCTCCTGTTTTCAGGTATAATTGGTAGTAGAGTCAGAGAGGAAGTCCTCTTGTTTTCAGGTATAATTGGTAGTGGAGTCAGAGAGGAAGTCCTCCTGTTTTCAGGTATAATTGGTAGTAGAGTTAAAGGGAGTCCTCCTGTTTTCAGGTATAATTGGTTGTGGAGTCAGAGAGGGAGTCCTCCTGTTTTCAGGTATAATTGGTAGTAGAGTCAAAGGGAGTCCTCCTATTTTCAGGTATAATTGGTAGTAGAGTCAAAGAGGAAGTCCTCCTGTTTTCAGGTATAATTGGTAGTAGAGTTAAAGGGAGTCCTCCTGTTTTCAGGTATAATTGGTAGTAGAGTCAAAGGGAGTCCTCCTGTTTTCAGGTATAATTGGTAGTAGAGTCAGAGAGGAAGTCCTCCTGTTTTCAGGTATAATTGGTAGTAGAGTCAGAGAGGAAGTCCTCCTGTTTTCAGGTATAATTGGTAGTAGAGTCAGAGAGGAAGTCCTCCTGTTAAGAGGTATAATTGGTAGTAGAGTCAGAGAGGAAGTCCTCCTGTTAAGAGGTATAATTGGTAGTAGAGTCCGTCCCCATAACCTCCCCTCCTCTCCTGTTTTATCCAGACTAAGTGTGTCGGGTCTATAGATCCAGCATGTTTCTATTATACTAATGGTGTGGAGAGCAGAGAGCACAGAGGAGAGCAAGAGACAAAGGAAGTGAACCAGAGATCATGTTTCCCTGCTCACATACCGTCCCATGCATTTCAGCCACATTAGATCACATACCATGCCATGCATTTCAGCCACATTAGATCACATCCCATCCCATGCAGGTTATCTACATTAGATCACATCCCATCCGATGCAGGTTATCTACATTAGATCACATACCATCCCATGCAGGTTATCTACATTAGATCACATACCATCCGATGCAGGTTATCTACATTAGATCACATACCATCCCATGCAGGTTATCTACATTAGATCACATACCATCCGATGCAGGTTATCTACATTAGATCACATCCCATCCCATGCAGGTTATCTACATTAGATCACATCCCATCCGATGCAGGTTATCTACATTAGATCACATCCCATCCGATGCAGGTTATCTACATTAGATCACATCCCATCCGATGCAGGTTATCTACATTAGATCACATCCCATCCGATGCAGGTTATCTACATTAGATCACATCCCATCCGATGCAGGTTATCTACATTAGATCACATACCATCCCATGCAGGTTATCTACATTAGATCACATACCATCCGATGCAGGTTATCTACATTAGATCACATCCCATCCCATGCAGGTTATCTACATTAGATCACATCCCATCCCATGCAGGTTATCTACATTAGATCACATACCATCCCATGCAGGTTATCTACATTAGATCACATCCCATCCCATGCAGGTTATCTACATTAGATCACATCCCATCCCATGCAGGTTATCTACATTAGATCACATCCCATCCCATGCAGGTTATCTACATTAGATCACATCCCATCCCATGCAGGTTATCTACATTAGATCACATCCCATCCCATGCAGGTTATCTACATTAGATCACATCCCATCCGATGCAGGTTATCTACATTAGATCACATCCCATCCGATGCAGGTTATCTACATTAGATCACATCCCATCCCATGCAGGTTATCTACATTAGATCACATCCCATCCCATGCAGGTTATCTACATTAGATTGGGAGTGGGTGTCGAATATAAGGATTATTGTTGTTGTTATTATTGTTGTTGTTGTTGTTGTTATTGTTGTTGTTGTTGTTGTTGTGAGAAAACGGTAAGATGACAGTTTGACCAACACCGGTAGAGTAAATGTAGGCCTTCGCCGTTTTTTTTAGGTCTAACAGAATATTCTGGTCTCTTCACCGGACCGCCTGCCTATAACCCATTAACAAAATAAAAACACATTGTGGAAATAAGTGTAAACACGGCCCTTTATTTTGACCTCATCCTGAGAGATACATTGTAAAGACATAGAAGGGCAGACGGTTCGACGTCAGACACGCCGAGGCCAAACAAGAGGAACAGGACAGCGTATAAAATCAGGGCTGTGATTGGTCCGCGGTCAGTCAGTGTTAGACCCCGAACACCAGACTGTACTAATTGGTGGAGAGGCGCTGAACGTCGTGGTCGCAGCTGTGGGTCCTTCCAGGCAGGTCATCAGTCACTCCCTGTATTGATTACGCTGCCGCCATTCTAGCCCATCGGGCCGGTACACAACCCCCCCCACCCCCCACCCCTGCTTGTGAGACAATGCTCTCCCACCCTCCCACCCTCCCACCCACTTTCCCTCCCTACCTCCCTCCCTCGCTCCCTCCCTCCCTCACACCCTCCCATCCTCTTTCCCTCCCTCCCTCCCTCCCTCTTTCCCTCCCTACCTCCCTCGCTCCCACCCACCCTCCCTCACACCCTCCCTCCCTCCCACCCTCTTTCACCTCCCTCCCTCCCTCCCTCCCTCCCTCCAACCCTCCCTCCCTCCCTCCCTCCCTCCCTCCCTCCCACCCACCCTCACGCCCTCCCTCACTCCAGAAACCCTGTAATGAGGACTTCCCATACAAGAGACCGTTCTGCTGACACCAGAGTGCTACACACAGATAGAACACAGGTCAATACATATTGGATTTACAAAATACTGGGGTCTTAATGTCAACCCCTCTCCCTTTTCCTTTCCCTCCCTCCCTCCCTCCCTCCCTCCCTCCCTCCCTCCCTCCCTCCCTCCCTCCTACCCTCTTTCCCTCTTTCCCTCCCTCCCTCCTACCCTCTTTCCCTCCCTCCCTCCCTCCCTCCCTCCCTCCCTCCCTCCCTCCCTCCTACCTATCCTTCCTATGTCAACTCCTCTCCCTTTTCCATTCCCTCCCGACTCACCGGTCGGCTTGACGCAGGTTGAACGCACTTAAGGGCCTCGAGGCCCAAATGGCACCCTATTCCCTATTATACGGTGCACTACTTTAGACCAGAGCACCTATGGCATTGGTCCCATAGGGTTCTGGTTAAAAGTAGTGCACTATTAAGGGAATAGGGTGCCATTTGTGAGGCGTTAAAGGACCAGTAAAGGAGTGTGTAAAACACAAGGGGGGGGACAGGCGTCCATTAGGCTGATTTATACTTCAAATACGCCTTGACCAATTGGCTTTAACACTGGCCCTTATTCAATTCTTGTAGTTTTTTTTTTAATGTTATAGATCCCTCAGATGGACATATGACATCATGGAGGGGGGAGGGGGGAGGGGGGGTGGGGGGGGGTGGAGGCCACTGCTATTTTACAGCAGGAACCAGATGGCCCATTGAAAGCAGCCACACTCGTTTCGTTTTTTTTTCGTTTTTCCTCTCCACACAACACACACACATATTGGTAGAGTCCTGGCCCCTGCTGATGACAGTAGTCCTGTTCATTACGATGCTCGACCGCTCCTCTCTCTGCTCCTCTGGCTTAGGGTCTGTTCTGGCTGACTCTCACAAACAGGGAGAACGTGTGAACAAACTACACGGCTTCTTTTTTTTGTTTTTTTTACTAATATTCAGTTCTTAGACTCTTGAGTTCAGCAATCAGTGACCTTTTTTTTTCATCCATCCAGTCGATGTTCCCTCACGTCAGACACCGTTTGCTTGTCTCCTACACACTGTATTCCACTGTAGGGACCCTTATAGGCACCCTTGTAGGGACCCTTCCTCTCAGAGGGACCCCCCCCCCCCCCCCCACCAGACCCTATCAAGTCATTATCTCCTGACAAACACCTCCCTGTCCAACATTATTAGGTTCTGAAAAAATAAACCCTTGATAATCTACAGTGGCTTCAGATCTACAGAAAACAACCTCCTCCATCACCAAGGAGTCCTTAGGTTAGGGCTTCATGGTTAAGGAAACCCCCCTCCCCCCACTATGCCCTCCACTAACCCCCCCCCCCCCCCCCCCCCACTACGCCCTCCACTAACCCCCTCCCCTAACTCCTTCCACCACCCCCTCCACCACCCCCTCCGCCACCTCCTCCACTACCCCCTCCACTACCCCCTTCACTAACCCCTTCCACCCCTCCCCACTACACCCTCCACTACCCCCTCCACTACCCCCACCACTACACCCTCCACCACCCCCTTCACTAACCCCTTCCACCCCTCCCCACTACCCCCTCCACTACCCCCTCCACTACCCCCACCACTACACCCTCCACCACCCCCTCCACTGCCCCTTCCCCCCCTCCCCACTACGACCTCCACCACCCCCTCCACTACCCCCTCCACTACCCCCACCACTACGCCCTCCACCACCCCCTTCACTAACCCCTTCCCCCCCTCCCCACTACGCCCTCCACCACCCCCTTCACTAACCCCTTCCACCCCTCCCCACTACCCCCTCCACTACCCCCCCACTACCCCCTCCACTACGCCCTCCACCACCCCCTTCACTAACCCCTTCCACCCCTCCCCACTACCCCCCCACTACCCCCTCCACTACGCCCTCCACCACCCCCTTCACTAACCCATTCCACCCCTCCCCACTACCCCCTCCACCTCCCCCTAAATACAAGGTCAGGACTACTGCTTAGAACTACTGCCAGGTCGCAGTTGTAAATAAGATATAATAACAAATTCTCAACTGGCCTACCTGGTTAAATAAAGGTGAAATAAAAATAAATAAATACACTAGATGGATAAATACTATGGCAGGAATACTACGTAGTACTACTGTCTTTAATACACTAGATGGATAAATACTA
>NC_048565.1:91979095-91986595 GCF_013265735.2 Oncorhynchus mykiss | reverse complement strand
GAGAGGGAGGAGAGAGGTGAGAGAGTGAGAGGGGAGAGAGAGAGAGACAGAGGAGGGAGAGAGAGAGAGAGAGAGGGAGGAGAGAGGTGAGAGAGTGAGAGGGGAGAGAGAGAGAGACAGAGGAGGGAGAGAGAGAGAGAGAGAGGGAGGAGAGAGGTGAGAGAGTGAGAGGGGAGAGAGAGAGAGACAGAGGAGGGAGAGAGAGAGAGAGAGAGAGAGAGGGAGAGAGAGACAGACAGAGACAGAGGGAGAGAGAGAGACTGAGAAGGGGAGAGAGAGAGACAGAGAGAGACAGAGAGAGACAGAGAGAGACAGAGGGAGAGAGAGAGACTGAGAAGGGGAGAGAGAGAGACAGAGAGAGACAGAGAGAGACAGAGAGAGACAGAGGGAGAGAGAGAGACTGAGAAGGGGAGAGAGAGAGAGAGAGAGGAGGGAGGATACAGAGAGATAGAGCAAGATTGAGAGAGAGCGAGAGAGAGAGAGAGAGAGAGAGAGAGACAAAAGCTAAATATTGTTTCCTATGTACAATGCTTTTTTTGCAGTGTCATTTGGGACTCAGGTCATGAGGCACAGCTGTGGGTCAGTAGCCCAGCCGATCCATGGGAAATCACCAAGGAGCTGAGATAATGAACATGTCTTCATGTATAAAATCCTTCATCAAAATGCTTTGTGGTGTCATCTTGCCCGGCGAGCAGAGGGCAGCGACTTTTAAATGAATAAAAAAAGGGAAACCTTTTGGTGGAATGAACACACCCTCATTTGACATGGGATGACGTTAATAAGGCGTCAGCTGATTGGACAGGACATGCGACAGAGGTGGAGGGGAGAGGTTGGAAGATGCTGTTGACCTTTACTACAGCACGACTTACACACAGGTTCACTAGCGGCTAAAGGGATCGTATCGTTAAAAGACAACCCAAAGCTACAGCACGACTTACACACAGGTTCACTAACGGCTAAAGGGATCGTATCGTTAAAAGACAACCCAAAGCTACAGCACGACTTACACACAGGTTCACTAACGGCTAAAGGGATCGTATCGTTAAAAGACAACCCAAAGCTACAGCACGACTTACACACAGGTTCACTAACGGCTAAAGGGATCGTATCGTTAAAAGACAACCCAAAGCTACAGCACGACTTACACACAGGTTCACTAACGGCTAAAGGGATCGTATCGTTAAAAGACAACCCAAAGCTACAGCACGACTTACACACAGGTTCACTAATGGCTAAAGGGATCGTATCGTTAAAAGACAACCCAAAGCTATAAATAAAAGAGAGAAACTGCTTTACACCGGAGAGTTTATGTAGAATGATATATACATAAACTTGTAATAAGGTTTTATTTTATTGTAATATAAAAAATGTATTACCACCATATATAACAGTGTCATCTCCTGGAAGGTCTTCAGATAAGGCCGGTAATGTGTATCCACTCTTAGTGACACAGAAGAGTCCTTGTGGGATCTGACTTAACGTCTTCACTGTATAGTGGGAACCTCACAGACAGCCAGAACATGTCACCCAGCAGCCGACAACACAGAGAGTGTGACGCATAGAGAGAGCTGAAACGTTGTGAAAATATGAAACGTGCTGTACGGATGACATCACAACAGATGACATCACAACAGATGACATCACAACGGATGACATCACAACGGATGACATCACAACAGAAGATGCCTTTGTGACACCTTTGGGAGCGCAGAATTCTCCATCCAACTATCCTTAAATAAAGGAGAAATCACACAGGGGAAAAAACAGGTTTATATCTAAATATCAGACGCTGAGTATTTAGTAGAGGCAAACGCCAACATTCTCCACCGGTTATCATATTTTTAGAGTTTACCCCTTCGGGTTTTTGCTAAAATGCAATTTTCATAAGACTGAGCCCGAGCAAGCTGACAAAGCTTCTAATGACGTTCTCCATCGGGCCCCTCTAGACAAAATCTCAGATACTCCACGAGGTTGTGGCAGTCACTGGAGGACTCTCAATTTACAGAGAAGAAGAAGAAGAAGAAGACGGCGGCCGCTTACTCCGCCACCGTCCCGACCGTCTACACGGGGAGGCAGATTAAACATTCAATTTGTTACCTGATAGGCCAAGAGGTTCACCACTTACCATGCAAAATGGAGAATGATACTAGTTTCTCCCCTCTCTGGTCATGTCATCCCTCAGCTATGCCCCCCCCCCCCCCTCCCTCCCTCACCCCCACCCCCCACCTTAATGGTAATATTTACTTCAGGGAAATTAGGACGCATGTCATATTTATCTTCATGAAAAATGTGCATTTAAATTGAAATCCCCCCCGTTTTTGAATGGATGCAGCCCAGGATACGAGGATATACTGCCGTGCTAATGTGCTTCATGAACTATAACATGTAGTCACAGTGTACGGCTGGATATATTATGGGCTTGACTCTAATGTTCTCTCTCGCTCCCTCTCTCTCTCTCTCTCTCTCTCTCTCTCTCTCTCTCTCTCTCTCTCTCTCTCTCTCTCTCTCTCTCTCTCTCTCTCTCTCTCTCTCTCTGTCTCTCTCTCTCTCTCTCTCTCTCTCTGTCTCTCTCTCTCTCTCTCTCTCTCTCCCTCTCCCTCTCTCCCTCTCTCTCTCTCCCCTCTCTCTCTCTCTCTCTCTCTCCTCTCTCTCCCTCTCTCTCTGTCTCTCTCTCTCTCTCTCTCTCTCAGACGGCATGTTAAGCTGTAACCGGGTGCTGAATGGAGTCCTGATCCAGGTTGATAATCATCACACCACTCCTCCTCCTCTACACCCACGGTCCCCCCAGTCCAAGTTCCAAATGGAACCTTATTCCCTAGATAGTGAACTACTTTTAACCAGAGCCCCGTAGGGCCCAGGTGCCACTGTAATAGTGAATAGGGCTCCGTTTGGGCCATTCTACCCAGCGCGTTGGATTTATGTCCTCACCTCGGCTTTCAGCATTAATCTCATCCCCCCAATAAGCTATTTGCACTTCTGCGCTCGGCTGAGAAAATTGAAATAAGGTGTAAATTTGAAGGTTTTAAATCTGAACAAGTAGAGACAGATATTTTTTATTTTTTTCCACCGTTTTGGCACAACTCATTTCCTCCTAAACACAATATGATTTCCAGTATGTGGTTTGTCTTTTTTAGCTCCATAAGATTTCTCCCCCTCGACACTGTTGTGTTTCTCTGTTTTTTTTATCAAACGCGTCGTAGAGAAACGATTCTAGTTAAGACATCTGGCTGTTCAATACATGAACGGTTGCGTGGGAGAATTCACTGGAAAAAGAACATGTAACACCCTGACTTCTAGAGACGATTGTTTATTGAAATTTGCATTGCAATTATGGCATGTTTAAATAGCTTAGTCTGTGTAGCGTGATACAACAGAAAGGGAACTATACAAGCGAATCAGAACGAAGCTAAGTGGCAGTAGAACATAGATATATCCATATATAATACTACCTATTGCCAGGCATAAAAATGCAATACACAATAAAAAAAAAGTCTAACTTCTCCAATGTGTTAACCCTTAGCAGTGGAAACAGAGAAGACATAAATATTAACCTCTCTCTCTCTCTCCTTCTCTCTCCTCTCTCTCTCTCTCTCTTTCTCTCTCTCTCTCTCTCTCTCTCTCTCTCTCTCTCTCTCTCTCTCTCCCTCTCTCTCTCTCTCTCTCTCTCTCTCTCTCTCTCTGTCTCTCCTTCCTCTCTCTCGCTCTCTCTCTTCTTTCTCTCTCTCTCTCTCTCTCTCCTTCCTCTCTCTCTCTCTCTCTCTCTCTCTCTCTCTCTCTCTCTCTCTCTCCTTCCTCTCTCTCTCCTTCCCTCCTCTCTCTCCCTCTCTCTCTCTCTCCTTCCTCTCTCCCTCCTTCCTCTCTCTCCTTCCTTCCTCTCTCTCTCAACAGATCAAAGCCAGGGAGCGTATCAAAACAGTGTGTATATCTGAGGTCCTGTGAAGTCTGACCTGCAGCTCATACAGATTTCTCACCAGCCATATATCTCTAGATGCCCTACATGCTGACCCATGACTGGGCTGGCACTGGGCCCCGCCTTGATTTTATAACAGCGTGGGAGACACACGCAGACAAAGTCAAGTGAACTCAATTTAGGGGGATGATAACATGACTTATATTTGTCAGGGGGACGTGGATGTGATGCAGAGGAAGTGTGTGTGTGTGTGTGTGTGTGTGTGTGTGTGTGTGTGTGTGTGTGTGTGTGTGTGTGTGTGTGTGTGTGTGTGTGTGTGTGTGTGTGTGTGTGTGAGTGAGTGAGTGAGTGAGGGAGTGAGTGAGTGAGTGAGTGAGTGATTGAGGGAGTGAGTTACTACAGAGCTGTTATAGAGCATGTCTATAACGTAGCTAGCTAGGACGAGTCATTACAGATCTGTTGTAGAGCATGTCTATAACGTAGCTAGCTAGGACGAGTCATTACAGACCTGTTGTAGAGCATGTCTTTAACGTACCTAGCTAGGACGAGTCATTACAGACCTGTTGTAGAGCATGTCTATAACGTAGCTAGCTAGGACGAGTCATTACAGACCTGTTGTAGAGCATGTCTATAACGTAGCTAGCTAGGACGAGTCATTACAGACCTGTTGTATAGCATGTCTATAACGTAGCTAGCTAGGACGAGTCATTACAGATCTGTTGTAGAGCATGTCTATAACGTAGCTAGCTAGGACGAGTCATTACAGATCTGTTGTAGAGCATGTCTATAACGTAGCTAGCTAGGACTAGTCATTACAGATCTGTTGTAGAGCATGTCTTTAACGTAGCTAGATAGGACGAGTCATTACAGGGCTGTTATAAGGCATCTTTAATGTTATTAGCTAGGGCCAGGGCCCAGGCTATTCTAAGGCATCCAATAGCTTCAGTGTGTATGAGAGAGAGAGAGAGAGAGAGAGGGGGGGGGGAGAGAGAGAGAGAGAGAGAGAGAGACAGAGAGAGAGAGAGAGACAGAGAGAGAGAGAGAGAGAGAGAGAGAGAGAGAGAGAGAGAGAGAGTAATGTATCGGGGTTAACATGTCCTGGGTTTATTAACAGCTATACAGCGCCCACATAAACATTGTGGCATTTCCTAACTGGTGTGGGTCAGAGTGCGTTTACACACTAATTACAGCTCTGACATTCTGCTCAGTCACTGTTCCTCAACGTGGGTTAGAAAAGGGCCTAGTCACGCCGACGGAGAGGAGATGTAATAACACAGCGATGTTAATAGGAAGAATTATGATAATCGTCAGAATAGTAATTGTGATGATACTAGTTATGGTAATAATAGCAATTATGATAATACCACGAACATGAATCATATTAATACCATGAATATGAATCATATTAATACCACGAACATGAATCATATTAATACCACGAACATGAATCATATTAATACCATGACTATGAATCATTTTAATATTGTGAATATGAATCCTATTAATACCATGAACATGAATCATATTAATACCACGAACATGAATCATATTAATACCACGAACATGAATCATATTAATACCATGAATATGAATCATATTAATACCACGAACATGAATCATATAAATACCACGAACATGAATCATATTAATACCACGAACATGAATCATATAAATACCACGAACATGAATCATATAAATACCATGAATATGAATCATATTAATACCACGAATATGAATCATATTAATACCACGAACATGAATCATATTAATACCACGAACATGAATCATATTAATACCATGAATATGAATCATATTAATACCACGAACATGAATCATATTAATACCACGAACATGAATCATATTAATACCACGAACATGAATCATATTAATACCACGAACATGAATCATATTAATACCATGAATATGAATCATTTTAATATTGTGAATATGAATCATATTAATACCATGAATATGAATCATATTAATACCATGAATATGAATCATTTTAATACCATGAATATGAATCATTTTAATATTGTGAATATGAATCATATTAATACCATGAATATGAATCATATTAATACTGTGATATGAATAATATAAATACCATGAATATGAATCATTTTAATACCATGAATATGAATCATTTTAATACCATGAATATGAATCATTTTAATATTGTGAATATGAATCATATTAATACCATGAATATGAATCATATTAATACCATGAATATGAATCATATTAATACTGTGATATGAATAAAATGAATACTTATAGATTAATAACTAAATTAATAAAATAAAAAATAACAACAACATAAATAATAACAATAATGTAAGTAGATGAATGACATGTATTCTGTCTGGAAATACCACCCGTATGCTGCACAGTGAAGTCCCAGGCTAATTGGGCTAGGGGGCAGCATTTTCTCGTTCAGATGAAAGGCGTGCCCAGAGTAAACTGCCTGCTACTCAGTCCCAGGTGCTAATATATGCATACTATTAGTAGTATTGGATAGAAAACACTCTGCCGTTTCTAAAACTGTTTGATTGATGTCTGTGAGTGTAACAGAACTCATTTGGCAGAAACCTGAGAAAAAAATCCAACCAGGAAGTGGGAAATCTGAGGTTTGTAGTTTTTCAACTCCGCCCCCATCGGAAACACAGCGTCTATGGGGTCATATTGCACTTCCTAAGGCTTCCACTAGATGTCAACAGTCTTTAGAACCTGTTTTGAGGCGTCTACTGTGAAGGAGGGTGGAATGAGAGGGGAATGAGTCAGAGGTCTGCCAGAGAGCCATGAGCTGACCACGCGCGGTCATGTGAAAGTTAGCTTGCTTTCCATTGCATTTCTACAGACAAAGGAATTGGAACATTATTGAATATTCATGATAAAAAAACATCCTAAAAATTGATTCTATAATTAGTTTGACATGTTTCTACGACCTGTAATGTAACTTTTAGGACTTTTCGTCCGACGTTTCGTTCTGGACTTGCGCGTCGTGAGTTTGGATTTGTTTACCAAACGCGCTAACAAATGGAGGTATTTGGACGTAAATGATTAGCTTTATCGAACAAATCAAACATTTATTGTGGAACTGGGATTCCTGGGTGTGCATTCTGATGAAGATCATCAAAGGTAAGTGATTATTTATCATGCTATTTCTGACTTACTGACTCCACAACCATGGCCGGAATCTGCATTGCTTTTGTTGTAGTCTGAGCGCCGTACTCAGGTTATTGCATGCTTTGCTTTTTCCGTAAAGCCTTTTTGAAATCTGACACAGCTGGTTGCATTAAGGAGAAGCATATCTGTAATTCCATGCATAACACTTGTATCTTTTATCAATGTTTATTATGAGTATATCTGTAAATTGATGTGGCTCTCTGCAAATTCGCAGGATGTTTTCGAGGCACAACACCACTGAACAATAACGCACCAATGCAAACTGGGATTTTTAAAAATATAAATATGAACTTTATCGAACAAAACATACATGTATTGTGTAACATGAAGTCCTATGAGTGTCATCTGATGAAGATCATCAAAGGTTAGTGATTAATTTGATCTCTATTTCTGATTTTTGT
>NC_048565.1:91961595-91974095 GCF_013265735.2 Oncorhynchus mykiss | reverse complement strand
GGTGTGTAGTCATAAAAACTCAAAAAGTGGGGGTGTGGTTATCTTGTTCTCAAAAGGGTTTTTGCCTTTGTCATATGAGGTTGAAGAGGTAGTTGAGGGGAGGTTATTAAAAGTTAGAGCAAGGTATGAAAACATCAATATGTGTCTGATAAATGTATATGCCCCAGTGGTGACAGTTGAGAGGGTATGTTTTTTAGAGACATTATCAAATACCATTGAGAAATGTAACAAAGAAGATTATTTGTTTATTGCTGGGGATTTTAACTGCACAGTTAGTGATTTAGATAGAAATCACCAAGAACCTCATATAGCCTCAAGGACGTTTTTAAAACGCCTTATTGTAACAAATGAACTGTGTGATATTTGGCGGAGTCAACATGGAAGAACAAGGCAGTACACCTGGGCGCATGTGAGAGAGAACATCATCTCTATGGCCAGGTTAGATAGGTTTTATGTTTTTGAGCATCAATCTCAGGTCTGTAAATCAAGTGTGATAACTCCAGTGGGATTTTCTGATCATTGTTTAATAACAGAGGTGGTGTTCATTAACGATGTAAAACCTAAAAGCGCATACTGGCATTTTAATATAACTTTATTGAGTGATGCTCACTTCAGGAATTGTTTCAGTTTTTTTTGGGAGAGGTGGAGGTCTCAAAAGGCCAGTTTTGTATCCCTTCAACAATGGTGGGATATAGGGAAAATCCAGATTCAACAATTTTGTAATCAATACACGGAGAATGTCACCAAGGATATCACCAGATCAATGAAAGCCCTAGAGATTGAAATAGTGGAACTCATGACGTTGGTTGAGACCACAGGAGATCGAGGCCATACTCAGGCCCTCAAGAGGAGAAAAGCTGCATTGGCAGATCTGCTGGGTATCAGAGCACAGGGGGCATTGGTGAGAAGTAAATTTCAGGGCATATCTGAAATGGATGCCTCATCCAAATTTTTCTTTGGTTTAGAGAAAAAGAATGGACAAAGAAAAATTATTCATTGTCTCAAATCAGCTGTTGGACAAGAGCTCACTAGCCCTAGTGAAATTAGAAAGAGGGCAGTAGAGTTCTATGCTGAGCTCTACAAGTGTGAGTACAAAGAGGACAAAACAGTGACACAGCAGTTCTTTGATGGGCTCCCAAAGGTGCCTGCAGAAGCTCAGGTTGAGCTTGAGCAACCATTGTCTTTGCAGGATTTATACACTGCATTAAATGGCATGGAAAATGGAAGGGCACCAGGCATTGATGGGCTTCCCGTTGACTTTTTTAAGTCTTTTTGGGCTATGTTGGGAGAGGATTGGTTAGAAGTAGCTAATGATAGTTTAACCGGAGGGTTACTACCAATAAGCTGCAGAAGGGCTGTCCTCACCCTACTGCCTAAAAAGGGTGACCTGAGGGAGGTGAAGAACTGGAGGCCGGTGGCTTTATTGTGTACTGATTATAAAATATTGTCAAAGGCTTTGTCCAACAGGCTGAAGGAGGTGATGGGGCAAATCATACATACGGATCAGTCCTACTGTGTTCCTGGCAGGCAGATAGGGGATAACATTTCTCTGATTCGTGATTTTTTGGACGTCTCTAAGGCTATTGGGTTGGATGCTGGTCTAATTTCAATTGATCAGGAAAAGGCATTTGACCGAGTTGAACATCAATATTTATGGCACACGTTTGAGGCGTTTGGGTTCAGCTCTGGTTTTATTGCCATGATAAAGGTGATATATGGTGACATTGAAAGTGTATTGAAAGTTAACGGTGGTTTGAGTGCTCCTTTTAAAGTGTGTAGAGGTATTAGGCAGGGATGTTCTATGTCTGGGATGTTATATGCTATTGCTATAGAGCCACTACTAAATAGCATTAGAAGTCGCATTGCAGGGGTGTGCCTTTCAGAGGATATTCCTCCTATTCGTCTTTCAGCCTATGCTGATGATGTAGTTGTGCTAGTGAAAAATCAAGCGGAGGTGGATAGTTTGAGTCTAATGGTTGATCGTTTTAGGGGAATATCCTCTGCAAAGGTAAATTGGGAAAAGAGTTGTGCTTTACAGATTGGAGAATGGTCTGGAGGGATCATGGTTTTGCCAGGGGGGCTAGAATGGTGTAAGGGAGGTTTTAAGTATCTTGGAGTGTACCTAGGAGATGAGGGGACTATGGAAAAAAATTGGAGTGGGGTGGTTGAAATGGTGGAAGGGAGGATGAGGAGATGGCGTTGGTTACTATCTCGTATGTCATATAGGGGGCGCACTATTATAGTTAACAATGTGATTGCCTCTGCACTGTGGCATCGGTTGTCAGTTTTAGAACCACCATCTGGCCTTCTGGCTAAGATACAGGCAATTATTGTGGATTTCTTTTGGGATAAATATCACTGGGTTCCACAAAGTGTTTTGTATTTGTCAAAAGAGGAGGGGGGACAAGGTCTTGTACATCTTGCTAGTAGGGCTGCTGCTTTCCGGTTTCAGTTTATTCAAAGGCTGCTTTATGGACCGGAAAATGTGGTGTGGAGAGGGGTGACAGGTCTTATATTACAGCGGGTTGGAGGATTAGGTTTAAAGAAGGCTTTATTTCTGGTTGATAGTAGCCAGATTTCTAGGAAGGGAGTACCTCCGTTTTACAGAGGCCTTCTCAGAGTGTGGAGCGTAATGAAGGTGTCCAGAAGAACTTCAGCGGAGTCAGTGCATTGGCTGTTGGAGGAACCTCTGGTGTATGGGGCAAGACTGGATTGTACAACTGCAGCTGTTCCACATTTCTCCAAGATTCTGGTGAAGGGGAAAATCATCACCTTAAGACAGTTAATGGCCATGGCTGGGCCCGCCTTAATGGATGGAAGACGGGTGGCAGAACATTTGGGGATGAGGTCGGAAAGGATTGTCGGACAAATGCTGGGGAGCTGTAGGAAGGCTCTGTCAGCGGAAGAATGGGGTATGCTTAGTAGCCACAAGGAGAAGGTGCAAGATGAAGACGTCTCATTTCCAAAACTAGGGATTACACCAAATATCCCAGAGTCAGAAAGAAAGGCGTTATTGCTGGATTTGAGAGGGTTGGAGGAGGTGGGTTTGGATGAGGTGAATGGGAAGGAATTGTATAGGGGGTGTGTCAAGGTGTTGAATAAAGATAAATTGAAAAATAGAAAAGATACTCCATGGAGGGTAAAATTGGGCATTGATGACAAGGTAAAGCCAGCATGGAGAGCACTGTACAAACCACCGTTACAAAAGGGTACTGGTGATATGCAATGGAGGGTTTTACATGGCATCATTGCAGTTAATGCTTTTGTATCTGTTATTAACTCAGATGTTAGAGATGGATGTCCTTTTTGTAATATAAGAGAAACCATTTTTCACTGTTTTATGGAGTGTGAGAGGATAAAACCTCTATTGGAAATGCTGGAATCTTTGTTTAAAGCTGTAGGGGAGGTTTTCAATAACACTGTTTTTATTTTGGGGTTTCAATATAGTAAACAACAGAAAAGAAAATGTCAAATGTTAAATTTTATTTTGGGACAAGCTAAGATGTCAATTTTTCTGAGTAGGAAACATAAGATAGAAACGGGATATGGGCAGGATGTAAGATGTGTTTTTAAAGGTTTAGTGAAAGCAAGAATAAAAGTAGATTTTGAGTTCTTTTCAGCTGTAAAAGATCTCCTATTATTTGAGGAGAAGTGGGCCTACGAAGGAGCGCTTTGTTTTGTAGAGGAGGGGAAATTATTTTTTGCTGCAGAAATAAGTTGAATGTATATGTTATGTATTTATTTTTGTTTAGGAATTACATGTTGTTTCATTTCTGAAAAGGCAGTGTGTCTTTTTATGTTAACACTTGAGTAAAAAATAAAGGTTTTATAAAAACTCAAACTCTCTCTGTCTCTCTCTCTCTCTCTCTCTCTCTCTCTCTCTCTCTCTCTCTCTCTCTCTCTCTCTGTGTCTCTCTCTCTCTCTCTGTGTTTGTGTGAAACCCGGATGCATTAATTAGTAACACAGACAGAGTTGCTGAGGCCAGACGTGTGTGAGGGTTTGTTGTCGTGTCAGCCCTGTCCTGTCAGGAGGCGAGTCATACTGGAGCAGGCACGGTACTGATGAGGGTTTAGAGTCCACGCCAATCATAGGACGACACAGACAGATTACATAACTCTAACTACAGTTACTACTACTGTCCTGTTGACTCCACAGACAGATTACATAACTCTAACTACAGGTACTACTGTCCTGTCCTGTTGACACCACAGACAGATTACATAACTCTAACTACAGGTACTACTGTCCTGTTGACTCCACAGACATATTACATAACTCTAACTACAGTTACTACTGTCCTGTCCTGTTGACACCACAGACAGATTACATAACTCTAACTACAGGTACTACTGTCCTGTTGACACCACAGACAGATTACATAACTCTAACTACAGGTACTACTGTCCTGTTGACTCCACAGACAGATTACATAACTCTAACTACAGTTACTACTGTCCTGTCCTGTTGACACGACAGACAGATTACATAACTCTAACTACAGTTACTACTACTGTCCTGTTGACTCCACAGACAGATTACATAACTCTAACTACAGTTACTACTGTCCTGTTGACTCCACAGACAGATTACATAACTCTAACTACAGTTACTACTGTCCTGTTGACACCACAGACAGGTTACACAACTCTAACTACAGTTACTACTGTCCTGTCCTGTTGACACAACAGACAGATTACATAACTCTAACTACAGTTACTACTGTCCTGTTGACACCACAGACAGGTTACATAACTCTAACTACAGTTACTACTGTCCTGTCCTGTTGACACCACAGACAGATTACATAACTCTAACTACAGTTACTACTGTCCTGTCCTGTTGACACCACAGACAGGTTACATAACTCTAACTACAGTTACTACTGTCCTGTCCTGTTGACTCCACAGACAGATTACATAACTCTAACTACAGTTACTACTGTCCTGTCCTGTTGACACCACAGACAGGTTACATAACTCTAACTACAGTTACTACTGTCCTGTTGACACAACATTACAGATTACATAACTCTAACTACAGTTACTACTGTCCTGTCCTGTTGACACCACAGACAGATTACATAACTCTAACTACAGGTACTACTGTCCTGTTGACACCACAGACCGATTACATAACTCTAACTACAGGTACTAGTGTCCTGTTGACACCACAGACCGATTACATAACTCTAACTACAGGTACTACTGTCCTGTTGACACCACAGACAGATTACATAACTCTAACTACAGGTACTACTGTCCTGTTGACTCCACAGACAGATTACATAACTCTAACTACAGTTACTACTGTCCTGTTGACTACACAGACAGATTACATAACTCTAACTACAGTTACTACTGTCCTGTCCTGTTGACACCACAGACAGATTACATAACTCTAACTACAGGTACTACTGTCCTGTCCTGTTGACACCACAGACAGATTACATAACTCTAACTACAGTTACTACTACTGTCCTGTTGACACCACAGACAGATTACATAACTCTAACTACAGTTACTACTGTCCTGTTGACACCACAGACAGGTTACACAACTCTAACTACAGTTACTACTGTCCTGTTGACACCACAGACAGATTACATAACTCTAACTACAGGTACTACTGTCCTGTTGACTCCACAGACAGATTACATAACTCTAACTACAGTTACTACTGTCCTGTCCTGTTGACACCACAGACAGATTACATGACTCTAACTACAGGTACTACTGTCCTGTTGACACCACAGACAGATTACATAACTCTAACTACAGTTACTACTACTGTCCTGTTGACACCACAGACAGATTACATAACTCTAACTACAGTTACTACTGTCCTGTTGACACCACAGACAGGTTACACAACTCTAACTACAGTTACTACTGTCCTGTTGACACCAAAGACAGATTACATAACTCTAACTACAGGTACTACTGTCCTGTTGACTCCACAGACAGATTACATAACTCTAACTACAGTTACTACTGTCCTGTCCTGTTGACACCACAGACAGATTACATAACTCTAACTACAGGTACTACTGTCCTGTTGACACCACAGACAGATTACATAACTCTAACTACAGGTACTACTGTCCTGTTGACTCCACAGACAGATTACATAACTCTAACTACAGTTACTACTGTCCTGTCCTGTTGACACGACAGACAGATTACATAACTCTAACTACAGTTACTACTACTGTCCTGTTGACTCCACAGACAGATTACATAACTCTAACTACAGTTACTACTGTCCTGTTGACTCCACAGACAGATTACATAACTCTAACTACAGTTACTACTGTCCTGTTGACACAACAGACAGATTACATAACTCTAACTACAGTTACTACTGTCCTGTCCTGTTGACACCAGAGACAGATTACATAACTCTAACTACAGGTACTACTGTCCTGTTGACTCCACAGACAGATTACATAACTCTAACTACAGTTACTACTGTCCTGTTGACACCACAGACAGGTTACATAACTCTAACTACAGTTACTACTGTCCTGTTGACACAACAGACAGATTACATAACTCTAACTACAGTTACTACTGTCCTGTCCTGTTGACACCACAGACAGATTACATAACTCTAACTACAGGTACTACTGTCCTGTTGACTCCACAGACAGATTACATAACTCAAACTACAGTTACTACTGTCCTGTCCTGTTGACACCACAGACAGATTACATAACTCTAACTACAGGTACTACTGTCCTGTTGACACCACAGACTGATTACATAACTCTAACTACAGGTACTACTGTCGTGTTGACTCCACAGACAGATTACATAACTCTAACTACAGGTACTACTGTCCTGTCCTGTTGACACGACAGACAGATTACATAACTCTAACTACAGTTACTACTACTGTCCTGTTGACTCCACAGACAGATTACATAACTCTAACTACAGTTACTACTGTCCTGTCCTGTTGACTCCACAGACAGATTACATAACTCTAACTACAGTTACTACTGTCCTGTTGACACCACAGACAGGTTACACAACTCTAACTACAGTTAATACTACTGTCCTGTTGACACCACAGACAGATTACATAACTCTAACTACAGTTACTACTGTCCTGTTGACACCACAGACAGGTTACATAACTCTAACTACAGTTACTACTGTCCTGTTGACACAACAGACAGATTACATAACTCTAACTACAGTTACTACTGTCCTGTCCTGTTGACACCACAGACAGATTACATAACTCTAACTACAGTTACTACTGTCCTGTCCTGTTGACACCACAGACAGATTACATAACTCTAACTACAGTTACTACTGTCCTGTTGACACAACAGACAGATTACATAACTCTAACTACAGTTAATACTACTGTCCTGTCCACACCACAGACAGATTACATAACTCTAACAACAGTTACTACTGTCCTGTTGACTCCACAGACAGATTACACAACTCTAACTACAGTTACTACTGTCCTGTTGACACCACAGACAGGTTACACAACTCTAACTACAGTTACTACTGTCCTGTTGACACCACAGACAGGTTACATAACTCTAACTACAGTTACTACTGTCCTGTCCTGTTGACACCACTGACAGGTTACACAACTCTAACTACAGTTACTACTGTCCTGTTGACACCACAGACAGGTTACACAACTCTAACTACAGTTACTACTGTCCTGTTGACACCACAGACAGGTTACACAACTCTAACTACAGTTACTACTGTCCTGTTGACACCACAGACAGGTTACATAACTCTAACTACAGTTACTACTGTCCTGTTGACACCACAGACAGGTTACACAACTCTAACTACAGTTACTACTGTCCTGTTGACACCACAGACAGGTTACACAACTCTAACTACAGTTACTACTGTCCTGTCCTGTTGACACCACAGACAGATTACATAACTCTAACTACAGTTACTACTGTCCTGTCCTGTTGACACCACAGACTGTCCTGCAGCAGGAGACGACAGGAGATTATTTTTCACTGTGCTACATTTAAGATGTTTATCTCCCCCTGTTACCCAGCCAATGACGGGAAGTGTTGTAATGTTGTTGTCGTCTCATCGTTGTGTCTCTCTCTCTCTCTCTCTCTCTCTCTCTCTCTGTCTCTCTCTCTCTGTCTCTCTCTCTGTCTCTCTCGCTCTATCTGTCTCTGTCTCTGTCTCTGTCTCTCTCTCTCTCTCTCTATCTCTCTCTCTCCCTCTCTCCCTCTCTCCCTCTCTCTCTCTCTCTTTCTCTCTCTCTCTCTCTCTCTCGTAGCTGATGTATGTCTCTGTAGTTTCAGACTGGGCCAGACGGAACAGGCAGATAAAAGCTCTCGTGTTTCTGACATCCTCCCTGGTAATGGACATTATCTTCAATTATTGTCCATCTCTCCTCGCTGGGTAGTATTTACCCTCCTATGGTGGGAGAGGGGGGGTACCAGGCCTGTCTGTCGGCCCCAGGACAGAGCCAGGAGATGCCCAGAGAGAGAAGGGTCTCTCCTCCTTTACCCAAGACCTTCATCCTAGCACCTGACTGACTGACACAGAGGTGGAGCTTTGCTAGCACACGTCTACTGTAGAAAACAACACATCTACTGTAGAAAACAACACATCTACTGTAGAAAACAACACATCTACTGTAGAAAACAACACATCTACTGTAGAAAACAACCTGTCTACTGTAGAAAACAACACATCTACTGTAGAAAACAACCCGTCTACTGTAGAAAACAACACATCTACTGTAGAAAACAACTCGTCTACTGTAGAAAACAACACATCTACTGTAGAAAACAACACATCTACTGTAGAAAACAACACATCTACTGTAGAAAACAACACATCTACTGTAGAAAACAACACGTCTACTGTAGAAATCAACCCGTCTACTGTAGAAAACAACCCATCTACTGTAGAAAACAACCCATCTACAGTAGAAAACAACACGTCTACTGTAGAAAACAACCCATCTACTGTAGAAAACAACCCGTCTACTGTAGAAAACAACACATCTACTGTAGAAAACAACACATCTACTGTAGAAAACAACCAGTCTACTGTAGAAAACAACACATCTACTGTAGAAAACAACCCGTCTACTGTAGAAAACAACACATCTACTGTAGAAAACAACACATCTACTGTAGAAAACAACCCGTCTACTGTAGAAAACAACCCATCTACTGTAGAAAACAACCAGTCTACAGTAGAAAACAACACATCTACTGTAGAAAACAACCTGTCTACTGTAGAAAACAACCCGTCTACTGTAGAAAACAACACATCTACTGTAGAAAACAACACATCTACTGTAGAAAACAACACATCTACTGTAGAAAACAACACATCTACTGTAGAAAACAACACATCTACTGTAGAAAACAACCCGTCTACAGTAGAAAACAACACATCTACTGTAGAAAACAACCCGTCTACTGTAGAAAACAACACATCTACTGTAGAAAACAACACATCTACTGTAGAAAACAACCCGTCTACAGTAGAAAACAACACATCTACTGTAGAAAACAACACATCTACTGTAGAAAACAACACATCTACTGTAGAAAACAACCTGTCTACTGTAGAAAACAACCCGTCTACTGTAGAAAACAACCCATCTACTGTAGAAAACAACACATCTACTGTAGAAAACAACACATCTACTGTAGAAAACAACCTGTCTACTGTAGAAAACAACACATCTACTGTAGAAAACAACACATCTACTGTAGAAAACAACACATCTACAGTAGAAAACAACACATCAACACAATTATTTTGTTGATCATATAAAACGTTTTTTTTAAACGTTGTTGTTGCTGTTTTATATTTACATATTTATTACCATGGTGACCATGGCGAAACTGACAAGAAAGAGAACATACATCACACGGGTTCAAATCCAGCTGACTTCAGAGTTTGTCAATATCAGGAAAGGTAGTTAAGTGTTTTGAATGAATGGGTAATGTGGGTCTGCTGTAATGGCATCATTTGGAGTCCAGTCACAGATGCCAGTGTGTGGAGCCGCACCGTAATTAGGCAGAAACGCTGTACAGGTTTCCTACTAATTAGCAAATTATGCTGAAAATAGCATCAAGCTAATTAACAGTTATTATGGCATTTTTTGGAAGTATGACTTTAATTAGCAAAGTCCTGACGCGTGCAATTTCAAACTTGTCCAACAAAAAAATAACAAAAAAAAAACACAGGACATCATCAAGAGGCAACACAGATGATGGAGAGAGAGGCTTATAGGAAGAGGGAGAGACGGGTGTGGAGAGAAGGGAGACAGGTGGAGAGAAGGGAGACAGGTGGAGAGAAGGGAGACAGGTGGAGAGAAAGGAGAAGGGTGGAGAGAAGGGAGACAGGTGGAGAGAAGGGAGACAGGTGGAGAGAAAGGAGAAGGGTGGAGAGAAGGGAGAGGGGAGACAGGTGGAGAGAAGGGAGACAGGTGGAGAGAAGGGAGACAGGTGGAGAGAAGGGAGACAGGTGGAGAGAAAGGAGAAGGGTGGAGAGAAGAGAGACAGGTGGAGAGAAGGGAGACAGGTGGAGAGAAAGGAGAAGGGTGGAGAGAAGGGAGAGGGGAGACAGGTGGAGAGAAGGGAGACAGGTGGAGAGAAGGGAGACAGGTGGAGAGAAGGGAGACAGGTGGAGAGAAAGGAGAAGGGTGGAGAGAAGGGATAGGGGAGAAGGGTGGAGAGAAGGGAGACAGGTGGAGAGAAGGGAGAGGGGAGACAGGTGGAGAGAAGGGAGAAGGGTGGAGAGAAAGGAGAAGGGTGGAGAGAAGGGAGAAGGGTGGAGAGAAGGGAGACAGGTGGAGAGAAGGGAGAAGGGTGGAGAGAAGGGATAGGGGAGAAGGGTGGAGAGAAGGGAGAAGGGTGGAGAGAAGGGAGAAGGGTGGAGAGAAGGGAGAAGGGTGGAGAGAAGGGAGAAGGGTGGAGAGAAGGGAGACAGGTGGAGAGAAAGGAGAAGGGTGGAGAGAAGGGAGAAGGGTGGAGAGAAGGGAGAAGGGTGGAGAGAAGGGAGAAGGGTGGAGAGAAAGGCGAAGGGTGGAGAGAAGGGAGAAGGGTGGAGAGAAGGGAGAAGGGTGGAGAGAAGGGATAGGGGAGAAGGGTGGAGAGAAGGGATAGGGGAGAAGGGTGGAGAGAAGGGAGACAGGTGGAGAGAAGGGAGAAGGGTGGAGAGAAGGGAGAAGGGTGGAGAGAAGGGAGACAGGTGGAGAGAAGGGAGACAGGTGGAGAGAAAGGAGAAGGGTGGAGAGAAGGGATAGGGGAGAAGGGTGGAGAGAAGGGAGACAGGTGGAGAGAAGGGAGAAGGGTGGAGAGAAGGGAGAAGGGTGGAGAGAAGGGAGAAGGGTGGAGAGAAGGGAGAAGGGTGGAGAGAAGGGAGAAGGGTGGAGAGAAGGGAGAAGGGAGACAGGTGGAGAGAAGGGAGAGGGGAGACAGGTGGAGAGAAGGGAGACAGGTGGAGAGAAGGGAGAGGGGAGACAGGTGGAGAGAAGGGAGACAGGTGGAGAGAAGGGAGAAGGGTGGAGAGAAGGGAGACAGGTGGAGAGAAGGGAGAAGGGTGGAGAGAAGGGAGAAGGGTGGAGAGAAGGGAGAGGGGAGAAGGGTGGAGAGAAGGGAGACAGGTGGAGAGAAGGGAGACAGGTGGAGAGAAGGGAGACAGGTGGAGAGAAGGGAGACAGGTGGAGAGAAGGGAGACGGGTGGAGAGAAGGGAGAAGGGTGGAGAGAAGGGAGAAGGGTGGAGAGAAGGGAGAAGGGTGGAGAGAAGGGAGAAGGGTGGAGAGAAGGGAGACAGGTGGAGAGAAGGGAGACAGGTGGAGAGAAGGGAGAAGGGTGGAGAGAAGGGAGAAGGGTGGAGAGAAGGGAGACAGGTGGAGAGAAGGGAGAGGGGAGACAGGTGGAGAGAAGGGAGACAGGTGGAGAGAAGGGAGAAGGGTGGAGAGAAGGGAGACAGGTGGAGAGAAGGGAGAAGGGTGGAGAGAAGGGAGAAGGGTGGAGAGAAGGGAGAGGGGAGAAGGGTGGAGAGAAGGGAGACAGGTGGAGAGAAGGGAGACAGGTGGAGAGAAGGGAGACAGGTGGAGAGAAGGGAGACAGGTGGAGAGAAGGGAGAGGGGAGACAGGTGGAGAGAAGGGAGACAGGTGGAGAGAAGGGAGAAGGGTGGAGAGAAGGGAGACAGGTGGAGAGGTGGGAGAGGGGAGAAGGGTGGAGAGAAGGGGGAGACAGGTGGAGAGGTGGGAGAGAGGGGAGACAGGTTGAAAGAAGGGAGAGAGGTGAGACAGGTGGAGAGAAGGGAGAGGGGAGAAGGGTGGAGAGAAGGGGGAGAAGGGTGGAGAGAAGGGAGATTGGGAGATTGTGTGTCTGAATCTCTCATGTAAATAAAGGAGCATGTGTCTACTCCACTAGCTGCCAAAAAACAGAGCAGTCTGGCTGATTATGCATCTTAAATGGCGAGGGAGAGGGAGAGAGAGAGAGAGAGAGAGAG
>NC_048565.1:91939095-91954095 GCF_013265735.2 Oncorhynchus mykiss | reverse complement strand
TCTGTCACTGTCGCGGCGCCTGGCTCCTCCACATCCCAAATCACATCCTATTCCATATGTGATGTACTACAGTTGACCAGGGCCCTAGTGTTCAGTACAGGGAACAGGGGGGCCATTAGGGATGCACTTCCTCGCAGCCTTGAACAGAACAGAAGCTGCTTATCAGGCACGTGTGAGAATTCTAGCCTCTCCTCTCCTCTCCTCCCTCTCATCCCCTCTCCTTTCCTCCCTCTCATCCCCTCTCCTTTCCTCCCTCTCATCCCCTCTCCTCTCCTCCCTCTCATCCCCTCTCCTTTCATCCCCTCTCCATTCCTCTCCTCTCCTCTCCTCTCATCTCCTCTCCTCTCCTCTCCTCTCCTCCTTCTCCTCGCCTCGCCTCTCCTCTCCTCTCCTTTCCTCTCCTCTCCTCTCCTCTCCTCCTTTCCTCTCCTCTCCTCTCCTCACCTCCTTTCCTCTCCTTTCCTCTCCTCTCCTCTCCTCCTTTCATCTCCTCTCCTCTCCTCTCCTCTCCTCTCCTCTCCTCTCCTCTCCTCTCCTCTCCTCTCCTCTCCCCTCCTCTCCTCTCCTCTCCTCTCCACTCCTCTCCTCTCCTCCTCTCCTCTCCTCTCCTCTCCTCTCCTCTCCTCTCCTCTCCTCTCCTCTCCTCTCCTCTCCTCTCCTCTCCTCTCCTCCTTCTCCTCCTTCTCCTCTCCTCTGCTCTCCTCTCCTCCTTCCTTCCTTCTCCTCTCCTCTCCTCTCCTCTCCTCTCCTCTCCTCTCCTCTCCTCTCCTCTCCTCTCCTCTCCACTTCCTCTCCTCTCCTCCTCTCCTTTCCTCTCCTCTCCTCTCCTCTCCTCTCCTCTCCTCTGTCTCCCCTGTCTCCTCCCTGTTTCATCTTTTATTAAGAGTTACATTGTGAGACTCCGATAACAACTAGCCTTCTCCACTTCATTAGTCATACAGACCAGTCAGTCAGCATCAATAACCTGACCCTAAGTCCCAAATTGCACCCTATTCCCTTCATGGAGCACTACTTCTGACCAGAGCCCATAAGGATCTGATGAAAAGTAGTGCCATTTGGGAGACACCCTTGGCTGAAGCTTTGTGCTAAAAATCAGAAGGAGCTAACTGTTAATGAACCACCAGTGAAAATATGTAGGGTTTGAGAAGACTAGAGGCTAGAGGCTTGAGCCTAGAGGCTAGAGGCTAGAGACTAGAGGCTAGAGGCTAGAGGCTAGAGGCTAGAGACTAGAGAATGGAGAATAGAGGCTAGAGGCTAGGGGCTAGAGGCTAGAGGCTAGAGGCTAGAGACTAGAGACTAGAGACTAGAGAATAGAGAATAGAGGATAGAGGCTAGAGGATAGAAATTAGAGTCTAGAGGCTAGAGGATAGAGGCTAGATGATAGAGGCTAGCTCTCTCACTGGCAGGGCAGGGGAGGCAGGAGGCCAGTACCAATAACACCCAATTGTCACGTGTGCCACCTCCAATTACACCCTCTCTCTATACAAGGCCAGACCTGGGCCAGGACAAGACCAGGGCCAGATCTGGGCCAGATAGACCACACTAGGCTTCTGGTTCCTGGCATTACAGGGCCAGACAGAGCAGATCAGAACAGCACATTGTACTAACTAACTAACAAACACAGGAGATGTAGGGCATTTAAACCTCAACGCCGTACATCGCCCATGTCCTCCTGCCTTGGCTGTGTTGTCCTCCTGCCTTGGCTGTGTTGTCCTCCTGCCTTGGACTGTGTTGTCCTCCTGCCTTGGCTGTGTTGTCCTCCTGCCTTGGCTGTGTTGTCCTCCTGCCTTGGTTGTGTTGTCCTCCTGCCTTGGTTGTGTTGTCCTCCTGCCTTGGCTGTGTTGTCCTCCTGCCTTGGCTGTGTTGTCCTCTTGCCTTGGCTGTGTGGTCCTTCTGCCTTGGTTGTGTGGTCCTCCTGCCTTGGCTGTGTTGTCCTCCTGCCTTGGCTGTGTTGTCCTCCTGCCTTGGCTGTGTTGTCCTCTTGCCTTGGCTGTGTTGTCCTCCTGCCTTGGTTGTGTGGTCCTCCTGCCTTGGCTGTGTTGATATCTTAACGCCCCAATAACAAACCAACAATAAAATGAATAGAAGAGACGTACTGCTGTCAAAACTGTTTTGATGTTTCAGCCAAGACTGTTCATTACTTGTAATGATTTTCCTCTCAACAGTGTTGGGAGAAGCTGCTGCAGCCAGGCTCATACTGTCATCACTGGCCACCCCTCATAGCCTGGTTCCTCTCTACCCAGTACAGCCATTAGAGGACTGGCCACCCCTCATAGCCTGGTTCCTCTCTACCCAGTACAGCCATTAGAGGACTGGCCACCCCTCATAGCCTGGTTCCTCTCTACCCAGTACAGCCATTAGAGGACTGGCCACCCCTCATAGCCTGGTTCCTCTCTACCCAGTACAGCCATTAGAGGACTGGCCACCCCTCATAGCCTGGTTCCTCTCTACCCAGTACAGCCATTAGAGGACTGGCCACCCCTCATAGCCTGGTTCCTCTCTACCCAGTACAGCCATTAGAGGACTGGCCACCCCTCATAGCCCGGTTCCTCTCTAGGTTTCTAATCTCAACCCAGCGTTTTAGGCTGGGTTTCTGTACAGCACTTTGAGATATCAGCCGATGTACGAAGGGCTATATAAATCCATTTGATTTGATCACAACGAGAGACAACTGGAATGCCACGAGGAGCAGACAATCAAGTTGAATAGGGGTTTGAGGGAGAGGAGAACCCAAGCAGCGATTTGAAAAATGACTACGACTGATGCTTTCTGACAACACACTTTCTAATGTGACGAGCTGCTACTAAATGCGGCTCCGTTTTTTTAATGTTATGTACAGGCTAAATAAATGCCAATATTCACCTTGAGAGGCTCATCATGAAGAGAGTTTCCAGTGAGGTGTGAAAAATAGGCCTCCTCTCATCTCCCCCCTGGGCCATCTAGTACAGTGTGTCAGGAGCCGTATGAAGGGATGGGAAGGAAGGAGCAGGGTAGAAAACCTGCTCTCCTCTCCTGAATTAACTCTCTCTTTCCCTCTGTCGTTCTAACTGAGCAGGCATTCTCTGAAAGGAGAGCTGCGAATAATGGAGAAATGACTTTCGAGAGAGAGAGAGAGAGAGAGAGAAAGAGAGAGAGAGAGAGATAGAGAAATGAAAGAGAGAGAGACAGAGAGGGAGGGAGGAGAGAGGAGAAAGAGAGAGAGAGAGGGAGGGAGAATTGAAAGAGAGAGAGAGACAGAGAGGGAGAGAGTAGAGAGTAGAGAGGAGAGAGGAGAAAGAGAGAGAGAGAGGGAGAACTGAAAGAGAGAGAGACAGAGAAGGAGAGAGGAGAGAGGAGAAAGAGAGAGAGAACTGAAAGAGAGAGAGAAATGAAAGAGAGAAAGAGAAAGAGAGAGAGAGAGAGAGAGAGAACTGAAAGTGATCTCCACTTGGCTGGTTTTAATATCAGTTCTCTAAAATACAACCTGTTTCCTCTATACCCCCAACACTAAATCACTAGCTCGTCCTCCCATCGACTGGGAAGACATCGTTCTTCCAGAACCTGTATAAAACCTCTGTGATATATAGAGGCTGAATAACGACCCAGAGAGGTGACCGGGGAAGATTTAAGACAGCGTCATGATAGCATCATTTTCAAAGTAAACTTTTGAAACGCCGACAGTAGGCTATTGTGATAGTCGACGTGCCGATCCTGGCTCAGCTGTAGTCTAGTGTAGTTCCCCCTTTTTCCAGGTCTGATAGAGGCTGACAGAGACTCCACCTCCACCAGTTCAGACGTGATTGTAATTGTCCGGTCTGGATCCCATGCTGCGAGTCTCTGTGTTACAGCACCACAGTGATGTATCCTCATTATTGTGTAAATAGGTTCTGGCAGCCCTCCGTAAATAAAACACAGAGTGACAGGAGGATGGGGGGAATTTACTTTCCTACCAATTAGACGAGCCCCAGGCTGTACTTTAACAGCAGATAAATCCTGCAAATCACTAAAATGATCCTGTCACACCAACCAAAATATTACAATCCTGCCGAGCCACACTAAGCCACACACTCTACACTCTGAAGATCTCTCTCTCTCTCTCTCTCTCTCTCTCTCGCTCTCTCTCTCTCTCCCCTCTCTCACTCAGCCCCTCTCTCTCTGCCCTCTCTCTCTGCCCCTCTCTCTCTCTCCCCTCTCTCACTCTCTCCCTCTCTCTGCCCCTCTCTCTCTCTCTCTCTCTCTCTCCCCTCTCTCACTCAGCCCCTCTCTCACTCAGCCCCTCTCTCTCTCTGCCCTCTCTCTCTCCCCTCTCTCCCTCTCTCTCTCTCTCTCTCTCTCTCTAGCCTCTCTCTTCCCTCTCTCTCCCCAAAATCTCTCCACTGTCTCTCTACTCGGTGTGTTAATGAGATGTGGAGGGTTTCAGCGCTGGGGACCTCTCCTCACAGAGGGGGATAGGTGATTGACAGCTCAGATCAGTCTCTACAGCCAGTAGGACCAGATGGGAAAGACTAGGTCTGCATCCAAAATGGCACCCTATTCATTCTATAGTGCACTACTGTTGACCAGAGTCTAGTTAAAGTAGTGCACTGTATAGGGAATAGTGTACCATTTGGGACGGAGGCTGGGTTCTTTTTAATGTGCTCGTTTTTCAGTCGTTTTTTTTTCCCTTTTCTTCCAAGCTATAACAGAAATCCCCAAACGGTTTCACCTCCTACCTGTACAATTATTTTACATAATAAATGCAACCGTTGTTCTGCCAAGAATCCTGATTCCTCTGGTTTTTTTTATTTTCATTTCTGGAAGTAATGTATTTAAAGACAACGGTAAAGATCGTTGTTGTTATAAAGCCGAAGAAAAGTGTTAACTTTCAATTATGTAAAACCACAATGATGAACACGTGTAGGAAGTATGGAAAGAGGGGAAGAGGTTGTGGGGGGGCAGATATGAAGAGGGGAAGAGGTTGTGGGGGGGAAGATAAGAAGAAGAGAAGAGGTTGTGGGGGGGAAGATATGAAGAGGGGAAGAGGTTGTGGGGGGGAGATAAGAAGAGGAGAAGAAGTTGTGGGGGGGCAAATATGAAGAGGAGAAGAGGTTGTGGGGGGGAAGATAAGAAGAGGAGAAGAGGTTGTGGGGGGGAAGATATGAAGAGGAGAAGAGGTTGTGGGGGGGGGGCAGATATGAAGAGGGGAAGAGGTTGTGGGGGGGGGGGCAGATAAGAAGAGGGGAAGAGGTTGTGGTGGGGGGCAGATAAGAAGAGGAGAAGAGGTTGTATGGGGGGCAGATATGAAGAGGAGAAGAGGTTGTAGGGGGGGAGGGGGGCAGATAAGAAGAGGAGAAGAGGTTGTGTGGGGAGAGGGTGCAGATATGAAGAGGAGAAGAGGTTGTGTGGGGAGAGGGTGCAGATATGAAGAGGAGAAGAGGTTGTGTGGGGAGAGGGTGCAGATATGAAGAGGAGAAGAGGTTGTGTGGGGGGAGGGGGGCAGATATGAAGAGGAGAAGAGGATGTGGGGGGGGCAGATATGAAGAGTAGAAGAGGTTGTGCGGGAGAAGAGGAGAAGAGGTGGTAGAGGAGGTGGAGGAGAAGAGGAGAAGAGGTGGTAGAGGAGGTGGAGGAGAAGAGGAGAAGAGGAGAAGAGGTGGTAGAGGGTGGGATATTGTCATAACTGCATTGCAAATTGGGCGACTTAGCACATTTTAGTGAGGTACTTACTCTCCCAGGAAAAACTGACTCTGATCAGGGTGAAAATGAAGTTCAGAGACCCAACTGAGCACTAACACAATTTAAACCAGCTTAGGAAACCATGCTTCAAACACGAGCTGCAACAATGCACAATAAAATGCCATATGATAGCCTACATTCTAGCTAAACTAATAAAACAAACTGTTTTTCACAAAATCCCAAATGATTTTTCAGGCAGAAAAAAAGGGGAAATTACAATTAGATGCTGTGAGATTTTTCTAGTTAATGGGGGAGTTTGCCCTTCAATGTTTCCCGCTCTCTTCCCTTTCCTGCTCCCTCCGTGTGTGTGGAGGTGCTTGTTTTTACAGCCAACGTTGTTTGCTTGTTTTAGGGTTGATCTCATCCTCTCCAAGCCTGGGAGTGTGGGAGCATGTGTCACAGGATCACTGGCAACCTGAGAGAGGAGCAGGGTCACTGACCAACCAAGACATAATACGACACATGTGTTTCCGGTCTAGGGAGAGAGAGAGCGAGAGAGAAAGACAGAGACAGAGAGAGAGAGAGAGAGAGAGACAGAGGGAGAAAGGCAGAGACAGAGAGAGAGAGAGAGAGAGAGAGAGGAAGAGAGAGACAGAGTGAGAGAGAGAGACAGAGAGAGAGGGACAGAGAGAGAAAGACATAGAGAGAGAGAAAGAGAGGGAGAGAAAGAGAGAGAGAGAGAGAGACAAAGAGAGAGGGACAGAGAGAGAGAGAGAGAGGGAGAGAGAGAGAGAGAGAGAGAGATAGAGAGAGAGTGTGAGACAGAGAGAGAGAGAGAGAGAGAGAGAGAGAGAGACAGAGAGAGAGAGAGAGAGAGAGAGAGCAGATGGAGTAGAGGAAGAAGTAGGACAATAAAAGCCCACAGCGGGCAGTGCAGCATCAGCTGTAGAGATCAATCTAGAATATCTACAATAGAATGTCTACAATAGAAAATCTACAATAGAATGTCTACAATAGAACTTCTACAATAGAATGTCTACAATAGAATATCTACAATAGAAAATCTACAGTAGAATGTCTACAATAGAACTTCTACAATAGAATGTCTACAAAAGAATATCTACAATAGAATATCTACAATAGAATGTCTACAATAGAACGTCTACAATAGAATGTCTACAATAGAACATCTACAATAGAATGTCTTCAATAGAACATCTACAATAGAATGTCTTTAATTGAATATCTACAATAGAATGTTTACAATAGAATGTCTACAATAGAACATCTACAATAGAATGTCTACAATAGAACATCTACAATAGAATGTCTTCAATAGAACATCTACAATAGAATGTCTACAATAGAACATCTACAATAGAATGTCTACAATAGAACATCTACAATATAATGTCTACAATAGAATATGTACAATTGAATGTCTACAATAGAATAGCTACAATATAACTAAGAACATTACAGACAAGCATACAGGACAGATCAGGCCAGCCCTATTGGACATGAACACTCCATTCACATAATACAGTATAATTCTGCTGCATGTTTCTCTGTTAACTGTCATGTTCAGAGCTCTGCTTGTATTCTTATTGAATACGTAACGTGGCCATATAAACACCCTGTTTCTCCTTCAGAACAAATACAACATGATAACCATATAAACACCCTGTTTCTCCTTCAGAGTAAATACAACATGATAACCATATAAACACCCTGTTTCTCCTTCAGAACAAATACAACATGATAACCATATAAACACCCTGTTTCTCCTTCAGAGTAAATACAACATGATAACCATATAAACACCCTGTTTCTCCTTCAGAGTAAATACAACATGATAACCATATAAACACCCTGTTTCTCCTTCAGAGTAAATACAACATGATAACCATATAAACACCCTGTTTCTCCTTCAGAACAAATACAACATGATGACCATATAAACACCCTGTTTCTCCTTCAGAACAAATACAACATGATAACCATATAAACACCCTGTTTCTCCTTCAGAACAAATACAACATGATAACCATATAAACACCCTGTTTCTCCTTCAGAGTAAATACAACATGATGGTCATATAAACACCCTGTTTCTCCTTCAGAACAAATACAACATGATAACCATATAAACACCCTGTTTCTCCTTCAGAGTAAATACAACATGATAACCATATAAACACCCCGTTTCTCCTTCAGAGTAAATACTGAGGGTTGGACTATTGGACTTCCACTGAGGCAGAGGTCTGGTAACCCAGTGGAACAGACCTCAGACTATCCAGTGCGGTAGTACAGCAGTCACTGGAACAACACCCCAAGCAACTGCTTCTCTGACATATCTCGTTACCGGGGAGGTGCAAGAAGACGATACAGATGGAGAAAACAAACAAAAAAAGAAGCACAACGTTCTGCCCAAAGAGGCAGAGTCTGACCCTCCTCATTCTACCATCCAGAAGTACCCTGAGATCTATCCACAAAGTCGGTATCCAGGAGGACAAAGTGAGAAAACTCCAGCCTCCAGCCGCATGCTGGATGGACAGCCAGCCGCCAGATGATGAACCCTGTCAGAGTTCACATTTACCCCCATCCTCCTCACTTATGACATGATTGATTTTCCTTCACATTCCTCCTCCAATACACCATTGTCTTCAGATTCCTCCCTCCATCCACCCGTCTGATGTGTGTGGATAGAGGGAGGGAGGGAGAGAGAGAGAGAGAGGGAGGGAGGGAGGGAGGGAGGGAGGGAGGGAGGGAGGGAGGGAGGGAGGGAGGGAGGGAGTGTATATATCACCAGGTTTGTTTGATGGGGGATGTACTGTATATATCACCAGGTTTAGAGGGAGGGAGGGAGGGAGGGAGGGAGGGAGGGAGGGAGGGAGGGAGGGAGGGAGGGAGGGAGTGTATATATCACCAGGTTTGTTTGATGGGGGGATGTACTGTATATATCACCAGGTGTGTTTGATGGGGGATGTACTGTATATATCACCAGGTGTGTTTGATGGGGGATGTACTGTATATATCACCAGGTGTGTTTGATGGGGGATGTACTGTATATATCACCAGGTGTGTTTGATGGGGGATGTACTGTATATATCACCAGGTGTGTTTGATGGGGGATGTACTGTATATATCACCAGGTGTGTTTGATGGGGGATGTACTGTATATATCACCAGGTGTGTTTGATGGGGGGATGTACTGTATATATCACCAGGTGTGTTTGATGGGGGATGTACTGTATATATCACCAGGTGTGTTTGATGGAGGATGTACTGTATATATCACCAGGTGTGTTTGATGGGGGATGTACTGTATATATCACCAGGTGTGTTTGATGGAGGATGTACTGTATATATCACCAGGTGTGTTTGATGGAGGATGTACTGTATATCACCAGGTGTGTTTGATGGGGGATGTACTGTATATATCACCAGGTGTGTTTGATGGGGGATGTACTGTATATATCACCAGGTGTGTTTGATGGGGGGATGTACTGTATATATCACCAGGTGTGTTTGATGGAGGATGTACTGTATATATCACCAGGTGTGTTTGATGGGGGATGTACTGTATATATCACCAGGTGTGTTTGATGGGGGATGTACTGTATATATCACCAGGTTAGTTTGATGGGGGATGTACTGTATATATCACCAGGTGTGTTTGATGGGGGATGTACTGTATATATCACCAGGTGTGTTTGATGGAGGATGTACTGTATATATCACCAGGTGTGTTTGATGGGGGATGTACTGTATATATCACCAGGTGTGCTTGATGGGGGATGTACTGTATATATCACCAGGTGTGTTTGATGGAGGATGTACTGTATATATCACCAGGTTAGTTTGATGGGGGATGTACTGTATATATCACCAGGTTAGTTTGATGGGGGATGTACTGTATATATCACCAGGTTAGTTTGATGGAGGATGTACTGAACCAGCTGTGATGACAGGACATTCATCTAAAAATACCAACCTGCCCGCTGTCAATCAACTTCCTGAATAGACCAACTTAACCACCAATCAAATAGGTCCGTGGTGAGGTCATTCTGATTTGGGACTCTGATTGGCGGTCGTAGAAGACATCTCCTCACCTTAGCTCAGTCATATGAATGAGAGATGATTCGATACAGTGAGGTTGGGAGACGTCCTATAGGAGTAAACTTCAATGGATCTTCTGGCCGGCGCTCCAGCTTTTCAGCATGAAAGTGTCTGGTTGTTATTAAATTACTGAGAAACTAATATTAATAATGAATCATGTTTCATTTCGTAATGCAACCAGAACTCTGACTGAGATTCACTTTATCATCTATAGGTATCTTCAGAATAGAACCAATTAGCAGTTTTATTTAATGATTAAGGTTGAATAAATAACGATAGAAAACAACTTTTGGTTCCAGTCAATCTTGATAAAACATTAATGAAAGAGGGAGGATAGAGAGCCATAAAAGCAGACAGCGAGGAAGGCAGAGACAGTGAATTATACATCCTATTGATTTGTCTGATCCTGTACAGTAAGAGCGCCAGGTAATCATGTGTTGCCACATGTAAAGTGCACTTCCCTCCTGGCCCAGGCAAATACCAGCCATCAAATATAGATGAGACTAACTGAATTTATGACCAATCTCATTTACAAACAGAGAGAAAGAAAAGAGAAGGACTGGAGGAGGGAGGAAGGAAGGAAGGAAGGAAGGTAGAAGGAAGGAAGGAAGGAAGGAAGGAAGGAAGGAAGGAAGGAAGGAAGGAAGGAAGGAAGGAAGGAAGGAAGGAAGGAAGGAAGGAAGGAAGGAAGGAAGGAAGGAAGGAAGGAAGGAAGGAAGGAAGGAAGGAAAGGGGGAACAGATGGAGAGAGGGAGGAAGCAGGGATGGAGGGATAGAGAGAGGGAGGGAGGCAGGCAGGGATGGAGGGATGGAGAGAGGGAGGAGACAGGGAGGCAGGGAGGGATGGAGAGATAGAGAGAGGGAGGGAGGCAGGCAGGGATGGAGGGATAGAGAGAGGGAGGGAGGCAGGCAGGGATGGAGGGATAGAGAGATAAAGATGGAGGGATGGAGGGATGAGAGCGGGAGGAGACAGGGAGACAGGGAGGGATGGAGGGATGGAGAGAGGGAGGAGACAGGGAGGCAGGGAGGGATGGAGAGAGGCAGGGAGGCAGGGAGTCAGGGAGGCGGGGTGGCAGGGGAGGAAAGAGGGGGGACAACAGACGCGGAGTCCCGGGGACTTGATGGAGGCTGAGATGGGCCCCTGCCGAGAGTTAGTTTGATGTGTTGCCTTGTTAGTACGGCTAAGAGGAGTGTGAATATGTCTTTATTATGATCCAAGGCCATCCTGTCTCCACTAATAGACAGGCCACATGGAGTTAAAGCAGTATTAGCTGCTGCTGGGCTACAGTGATCACTCTGACAAAACACACACACACACAAAGAAGACCTAGTTAAATGTCAGAGATGTCTGGGGGGAAGTAGTTAGTTATTGAAAACACGACGAAACAAATGCCTCCAGTGCCAAGACAGACCCATAGAAAACAGGGCAATTAACTATTGGCATTTTACATGTACATGTTTAACAGTGCTCTGCTAGTTTGGCCCCTAAATAACCATTAGGTATTTCTCCAAGCCCAAGCATCATCTCCCCTACGACCCACACTGTCCTCGGTCTAACAACTACACAGGTTTATTGAATAACACAGCTCCATCTATCTCCCCTACGACCCACACTGTCCTCGGTCTAATAACTACACTGCTGTACTGAATAACACAGCTCCATCTATCTCCCCTACGACCCACACTGTCCTCGGTCTAACAACTACACTGCTGTATTGAATAACACAGCTCCATCTATCTAGTCTACGACCCACACTGTCCTCGGTCTAACAACTACACTGCTGTATTGAATAACACAGCTCCATCTATCTAGTCTACGACCCACACTGTCCTCGGTCTAACAACTACACTGCTGTATTGAATAACACAGCTCCATCTATCTCCCCTACGACCCACACTGTCCTCGGTCTAACAACTACACTGCTGTACTGAATAACACAGCTCCATCTATCTCCCCTACGACCCACACTGTCCTCGGTCTAACAACTACACTGCTGTACTGAATAACACAGCTCCATCTATCTCCCCTACGACCCACACTGTCCTCGGTCTAACAACTACACTGGTTTATTGAATAACACAGCTCCATCTATCTCCCCTACGACCCACACTGTCCTCGGTCTAACAACTACACTGCTGTACTGAATAACACAGCTCCATCTATCTAGTCTACGACCCACACTGTCCTCGGTCTAACAACTACACTGCTGTATTGAATAACACAGCTCCATCTATCTAGTCTACGACCCACACTGTCCTCGGTCTAACAACTACACTGATGAACTGAATAACACAGCTCCATCTATCTCCCCTACGACCCACACTGTCCTCGGTCTAACTGAATAACACAGCTCTACCTCTAAAATTACATACAGAACAACAAGACTGTCACCTTATAAATATTCACCATATACTGTATAGAGAGTGTTATAAAAGATCATTTGAATCCAAATTGGGTTAAGTGTGTCTTGCTGCGGGACCCCATGACCCCCAGCCTTGACCCCTGACCCCTGACCCCTGCCCATGTACTGTATATTTAATAGACCAGCAGATATCACTGAGCCTCACCCCTGATCAGAAAGGTACAAACCATCAGATATCACTGAGCCTCACCTCTGATCAGAATGGTACAAACCATCAGATATCACTGAGCCTCACCCCTGATCAGAATGGTACAAACCATCAGATATCACTGAGCCTCACCCCTGATCAGAATGGTACAAACCATCAGATATCACTGAGCCTCACCTCTGATCAGAATGGTACAAACCATCAGATATCACTGAGCCTCACCCCTGATCAGAATGGTACAAACCATCAGATATCACTGAGCCTCACCCCTGATCAGAATGGTACAAACCATCAGACATCACTGAGCCTCACCTCTGATCAGAATGGTACGAACCATCAGATATCACTGAGCCTCACCCCTGATCAGAATGGTACAAACCATCAGATATCACTGTGCCTCACCCCTGATCAGAATGGTACAATCCAGCTTTGAATTGAACCCCTCCTTTGTCCTTCTTTCTGTCTTTCTGCCTGCATCCCAGATGGCACTCTGTACCCTTTATAGGGAAATATAGGGACAAGGGCTCCATGTGGGACACATTCAATGTACCGGAGCCGTGGCCCCTAGCTAAAGGTAACACCTTACAGGAGCCAGGGCCCCTAGCTAAAGGTAACACCTTACAGGAGCCAGGGCCCCTAGCTAAAGGTAACACCTTACAGGAGCCGTGGCCCCTAGCTAAAGGTAACACCTTACAGGAGCCAGGGCCCCTAGCTAAAGGTAACACCTTACAGGAGCCGTGGCCCCTAGCTAAAGGTAACACCTTACAGGAGCCAGGGCCCCTAGCTAAAGGTAACACCTTACAGGAGCCGTGGCCCCTAGCTAAAGGTAACACCTTACAGGAGCCAGGGCCCCTAGCTAAAGGTAACACCTTACAGGAGTCAGGGCCCCTAGCTAAAGGTAACACCTTACAGGAGCCAGGGCCCCTAGCTAAAGGTAACACATTACAGGAGTCAGGGCCCCTAGCTAAAGGTAACACCTTACAGGAGCCAGGGCTCCTAGCTAAAGGTAACACCTTACAGGAGCCGTGGCCCCTAGCTAAAGGTAACACCTTACAGGAGTCAGGGCCCCTAGCTAAAGGTAACACCTTACAGGAGTCAGGGCCCCTAGCTAAAGGTAACACCTTACAGGAGCCAGGGCCCCTAGCTAAAGGTAACACCTTACAGGAGTCAGGGTCCCTAGCTAAAGGTAACACCTTACAGGAGTCAGGGCCCCTAGCTAAAGGTAACACCTTACAGGAGCCAGGGCCCCTAGCTAAAGGTAACACCTTACAGGAGTCAGGGTCCCTAGCTAAAGGTAACACCTTACAGGAGTCAGGGCCCCTAGCTAAAGGTAACACCTTACAGGAGTCAGGCTCCCTAGCTAAAGGTAACACCTTACAGTAGTCAGGGCCCCTAGCTAAAGGTAACACCTTACAGGAGCCAGGGCCCCTAGCTAAAGGTAACACCTTACAGGAGTCAGGGTCCCTAGCTAAAGGTAACACCTTACAGGAGTCAGGGCCCCTAGCTAAAGGTAACACCTTACAGGAGCCAGGGCCCCTAGCTAAAGGTAACACCTTACAGGATTCAGGGTCCCTAGCTAAAGGTAACACCTTACAGGAGTCAGGGCCCCTAGCTAAAGGTAACACCTTACAGGAGTCAGGCTCCCTAGCTAAAGGTAACACCTTACAGTAGTCAGGGCCCCTAGCTAAAGGTAAGAACAGAGAGAGAAGAGAGAGGGGACAGGAGGAGAAGAACAGAGAGAGAAGAGAGAGAGGACGGGAGGAGAAGAACAGAGAGAGAAGAGAGAGGAGGGGAGGATAAGAACAGAGAGAGAAGAGAGAGAGGACGAGAGGAGGAGAACAGAGAGAGAAGAGAGAGGAGGGGAGGAGAAGAACAGAGAGAGAAGAGAGAGAGGAGGGGAGGAGAAGAACAGAGAGAGAAGAGAGAGAGGAGGGGAGGAGAAGAACAGAGTGAGAAGAGATAGGAGGGGAGGAGAAGAACAGAGAGAGAAGAGAGAGGAGGGGAGGATAAGAACAGAGAGAGAAGAGAGAGAGGACGAGAGGAGGAGAACAGAGAGAGAAGAGAGAGGAGGGGAGGAGAAGAACAGAGAGAGAAGAGAGAGAGGAGGGGAGGAGAAGAACAGAGAGAGAAGAGAGAGAGGAGGGGAGGAGAAGAACAGAGTGAGAAGAGATAGGAGGGGAGGAGAAGAACAGAGAGAGACGAGAGAGTAGGGGAGGAGAAGAACAGAGAGAGAAGAGAGAGGAGGGGAGGAGGAGAACAGAGAGAGAAGAGAGAGGAGGGGAGGAGGAGAACAGAGAGAGAAGAGAGAGGAGGGGAGGAGGAGAACAGAGAGAGAGCAGGGGAGGAGGAGAACAGAGAGAGAAGAGAGGGGGAGGAGAAGAAAAGAGAGAGAAGAGAGGGGAGGGGAGGAGAAGAACAGAGAGAGAAGAGAGGGGAGGGGAGGAGAAGAACAGAGAGAGAAGAGAGGGGAGGGGAGGAGAAGAACAGAGAGAGAAGAGAGAGGAGGGGAGGAGGAGAACAGAGAGAGAAGAGAGAGGAGGGGAGGAGGAGAACAGAGAGAGAGCAGTGGAGGAGGAGAACAGAGAGAGAAGAGAGAGGAGGGGAGGAGGAGAACAGAGAGAGAAGAGAGAGGAGGGGAGGAGAAGAACAAAGAGAGAAGAGAGAGGAAGGGAGG
>NC_048565.1:91909095-91934095 GCF_013265735.2 Oncorhynchus mykiss | reverse complement strand
CCGGGACATTTCATTGGTCTACATGTTGATTTATTTGATATGTGGTTGGTTAGTTTACTTCCGGCTTGTAGGAAGAGCGTAGAACAAATCCGAAAAGCCACCAGAGGCCAAAAGCAGTTAGACGTTATACCGGAGTCAGATAGGATGAGTCCAAAATGGCACCCTATTCCCTAGATAGTGCACTTCTTTTGACCGGGGCCCATAGTGAATATGGGGTGGCTTTCAGGACGCACACTAACTGTGAGTTAGACTCCACGGTGTCGGAGCGCGTCAGGTTATGTCATTAGAGCTGTCGTTCAGGTCTTTTCAGGACGTCTCCTAACGGGAGACACATGCAGAACACATCGCTGATTACCCGGCCGCTCGCAATACAGCTGCGATCTGATTGGCCCGCTGCGGGATGGGAAATGGAGGGGAAAGAACAACAAACACCCCCACACACACACACACACACATACATTCACAGACACACACAGACACACATACATACACACACACACACACACACACACACACACACTCACACATACACACAGACATACAGACACACACACACACACACACACACACACACACACACACACACACACACACACACACACACACACACACACACACACACACACACTCACACATACACACAGACATACAGACACACACACACACACACACACACACAGACACACACACACACACACCCAAATCACATCTTATTCCCCCGATATAGTGAACTACTATAGACTAGAGCTCTCTGGGGCTCCCCTATGGGGCTCTGGTCAAAACTAGTGTCCTATAAAGAGTCCCATTTGGTATACAGACACAACCAATAACACTTGTCCATGCATTGCAGAGGCCCCTTCGCTTGAGGCAAAAGGCAGCAAGCTGTTTTAAAATAAATGTTAAAAAAAAAAATCCTTCCAGGACCCAAATTGAACATTTACCTGACATGATGGAGGGGAAAAAACAAGTGAGATCAATTTAGTTTCTTGTTGTATTGCCGTCTACTCTGCATCGGTGACAATAACACAGGGTCGTTTCCTCTTCTGCGTCCCTGGTTTGTTCCCAGCTCATTTCACAGTAGTGACCTGCGTTTATCAATTATCTGGCACGTTTTTCTACCGACAACAGGGGCCTGCTGGAAAACATCAAGGCGGGCTGACAGATAATACAAATATATATATATCAATATCTGAATAAAATTGTGTCTTTCTAAACTCACTTTGAGAAGTGCTTTGAATGAAGCTGACTGGGTCTGTGTTCCACATGGGACCCTTATTCCCTATATAGTGCACTACTTTCGACCAGAGCCCAATTGTCTTAAAGATATGCACTATAATGAATAGGGGGTAGCATTTGGGACGCCAACCTGGGTCGTATCCCCAGGAGGAGTAAAAGGAGATATCTGTACGCAGCATTTTCATTACAACAGAAAAGCTCCACTGAGTGACATTTGAAGAACACTTCCGAGTGGACCTGATGAAGTTCACTTCCCTCAAATAACAAACAGCACCTTGGTATTATTTTCCCTCCTTCTCTGGGAAGAGGAGAGGAGAGGAGAGGAGAGGAGAGGGGAGGAGAGGAGAGGGGAGGAGAGGGGAGGAGAGGAGAGGAGAGGAGAGGAGAGGAGAGGAGAGGAGAGGAGAGGAGAGGAGAGGAGAGGAGAGGAGAGGAGAGGAGAGGAGAGGAGAGGAGAGGAGAGGAGAGGAGAGGGGAGGAGAGGAGAGGGGAGGAGAGGGAAGGGGAGGAGAGGAGAGGAGAGGAGAGGAGAGGAGAGGAGAGGAGAGGAGAGGAGAGGAGAGGAGAGGAGAGGAGAGGAGAGGAGAGGAAGATGGCAAGAAGCAAAATTGTTGATTCCTAAATTGAACAAATGCGTTTCTTTATGCGAGAGGGAAACGTGTGGCCTTCTTGGTAGCAGGCTGTTTGCTATTCTCCTTTTATGTCTGACAGACAAACACAGTACTGATTAAAAGGAGACTTGTTAGGATTTTAGCCTAAAGACGCCTTGTCCTTAACAAGCGTGTGAAGAATGCATTGTCATTAACGTTCGCAGGTGTGTTGCAGGTGTCACTCAAGATGTGGCGTAGTCTGTTGGAAATAACTTAACTTGAATGCTGTCAGAATGGAGGGACGATGTTGAATGAGAGAGAGGGGGGGGGGGGGGAACGTTGGCTGGGATATCACAGGTTTTAATATGCTTGGATGGTGGATATTGTTTCTATCACACTAGAACAGGGACGCTGTTCAACACTTTGAAAATGTTCTTGTAAAAAAATAAAAAATAAAACGCACACAAAGACCAATGTCACAGCTTCTTCTTCTGAATGATCGTGTTCAATAACAATGCATCATGGTCTGTATGATAGGTGTTGAGTGGAAACAGAAGTGATAGGTGCCGTGGCTATTACGGGGGATTCTCTATCTCTCTCTGTCAAGCACAACGTAGGTGACACTAACAACGTTCAACACAGTCCCACGATTAACACATGCGTTCTATGGATCCCAGGAAAAAGATTTACTGACAGGACTATCCTGGCTAGCTTTACTGAGTGGCCTATCCTGGCTAGCTTTACTGAGTGGCCTATCCTGGCTAGCTTTACTGAGTGGCCTATCCTGGCTAGCTTTACTGAGTGGACTATCCTGGCTAGCTTTACTGAGTGGACTATCCTGGCTAGCTTTACTGAGTGGACTATCCTGGCTAGCTTTACTGAGTGGACTATCCTGGCTAGCTTTACTGAGTGGACTATCCTGGCTAGCTTTACTGAGTGGACTATCCTGGCTAGCTTTACTGAGTGGACTATCCTGGCTAGATTTACTGAGTGGACTATCCTGGCTAGATTTACTGAGTGGACTATCCTGGCTAGCTTTACTGAGTGGACTATCCTGGCTAGCTTTACTGAGTGGACTATCCTGGCTAGATTTACTGAGTGGACTATCCTGGCTAGATTTACTGAGTGGACTATCCTGGCTAGCTTTAATGAGTGGACTATCCTGGCTAGCTTTACTGAGTGGACTATCCTGGCTAGCTTTACTGAGTGGACTATCCTGGCTAGCTTTACTGAGTGGACTATCCTGGCTAGCTTTACTGAGTGGACTATCCTGGCTAGCTTTACTGAGTGGACTATCCTGGCTAGATTTACTGAGTGGACTATCCTGGCTAGATTTACTGAGTGGACTCTCCTGTTCCTTTGTAGCTCAGTTGGTAGAGCATCGTGCTTGTAACACCAGGGTAGTGGGTTTGATTCCCTCGAACCACACACACTTAAAATGTATGAATGCATGACTGTAAATTGCTAAACGGCACATACTATAAATAAATCAAATGAATGAGTGACAGGAGCAGATTTGCTACTGGTTGGGATTTGTCTCTCTTCTCTCCACATTAATTTGAGTGAGTCCTCCCTGGCCCTGGCTAAGTCTGGTCTCTTTCTCAACAGGCTGGTCCAGACTGACTGACTGACAGCTCTCTGTCCCCTCTCCTCACACCTCCTGGAGCCCTCCTGCCCCCCTTCCTGCCCTCTGTAGCAGCAGTCAGCTTAACTGGCCCCTGTCAAGGAGCTGGGGCCCTCCCTCTCTTCCCCCTTCCCCCTACCTCTCTTTCCCCCTCCCTCCCTCTAATTCCCCTTCCCCTCCCTCCCTCTATGCCTCTCTTTCCCCCTCCCTCCCTCTAATTCCCCTTCCCTCTCCCTCCCTCCCTCTATGCCTCTCTTTCCCCCTCCCTCCCTCTAATTCCCCTTCCCTCTCCCTCCCTCCCTCCCTCTCTTTCCCCCTCCCTCCCTCTAATTCCCCTCCCTCCCTTTCTTTCCCCCTTCCCTCTCCCTCCCTCTCTGCCTCTCTTTCCCCTCCCCTCTTTAGCACCGTGCAGACCGCCACCCTGTGTGATGTGTCTACTAATGATAGATTGCCCTGCCCCCTACTTCACCCCCCCCCCCCCAGCAATTCGCTACCTCTCAACCTGGAGAGGGATCACTGGCAGTGGGGGTCGGTGAACCTCCAACCCCTCCTCTTCACCTCCCGTCACCTCAACAATGTCATGTCTTAGCTTCCTCCTCCACTCCTCCACTCCACTCCTCCTCCTACACAAAACAAAACATTCAGTGTGTGGTGTTCCCCCCCCCCCTTGTCTCTCCTGTGACAGAGAGAGAGAGAGTGAGTCAGACGACTGGGGAACCCCTCGTGCTTCGACTCATATAATACTCTATAGATAACACCTTTTCCTACTTTAACACAACAGAAAAATAGAGTTTCCTGCTCAAACAATATACATCACAACAGACAACATTGACTGATTAATTCAATTCACTGTGCACACCAATACACACACACACACACACACCTCCAAAACACACACACACACACACACACACACACACAAATCTCAAAAACACACACACACACACACACACACACACCTCCAAAACACACACACACACACACACACAGACACACAAATCTCAAAAACACACACACACACACACACACACACCTCCAAAACACACACACACACGCACAAATCTCAAACACACACACACACACACCTCCAAAACACACACACACACACATACACACAAACACATACTTTCACACCTCCAAACACACACACACACACACACACACACACACACACACACACAAACACACACACACACACACACCTCCAAACACACACACACATACACACACACACCTCCAACACACACATACACACACACACACACACACACACACCTCCAACACACACAAACACACACACCTCCAAACAGACAAACACCCCCCTTCCTCTGTCATCCGTGTTCCTTGTGTACATGGCTTAATACTCAACAACGAGGTCTTTCCTTTAATAGAGGCCGGCTAGAGGAATTGGTTTGGTCGGTCTGTGTGTGGCGCTGAGGCGGTGATATCCGGAGCTCTATCAGTGCAGAGTGGATGGAGAGGCTGTGGACCATTCATCCCCCCTCTCTCCTTTTTCAATTTCACTCTGTCCTGGTGAGCCAACAGCGCTCTGATGCGTTTCACTCTTGACTGAATACGGTGAGATTGCTAATCAGGATTACTCGATTCAGTCAACACTGATTTCAATAAAAAAAAATAAAAAGACACAAGAAAAATTATCATAAATATAGGGAGGGAGGGAGGGAGGGAGGGATAGGGAGGGAGGGAGGGAGGGATAGGGAGGGAGGGAGGGAGGGAGGGATAGGGAGGGAGGGAGGGAGGGAGGGAGGGAGGGAGGGAGGGAGGGAGGGAGGGAGGGAGGGAGGGAGGGAGGGAGGGAGGGATAGGGAGGGAGGGATGGATAGGGAGGGAGGGAGGGAGGGAGGGAGGGAGGGAGGGAGGGAGGGAGGGAGGGAGGGAGGGAGGGAGGGAGGGAGGGAGGGAGGGATAGGGAGGGAGGGAGGGAGGGAGGGATAGGGAGGGAGGGAGGGAGGGAGGGAGGGATAGGGAGGGAGGGAGGGAGGGAGGAAGGGGGGAGGGAGGGAGGGAGGGAGGGAGGAAGGGGGAGGGAGGGAGGGAGGGAGGGAGGGAGGGAGGGAGGGAGGGAGGGAGGGAGGGAGGGAGGGAGGGAGGGAGGGAGGGAGGGAGGGAGGGAGGGAGGGAGGAGCTGGGGAGGGAGGGAGCTGGAAGGCTGGCCGGCTGGTGGGGTGGTGTTGGCAGGTGATTAAAATCTTCTACAATGGGAATCTGTCTGATTCACCGTGGTCAGATAGAGGAGCTATCTGAACAACCAATCATTGCGCGGAGAGCCTGACCTCTTCAAAATTAGCATTTGATACAGTCGTCTCACAGGAGCCAAGCAAAGTATGAGGTGGCTAATACTCATTTGCAGTGTGTGTAAAAAAAAATGGCATGGGTCAGGGAGGCGGGGGAAGGTTTCAATGAGGAGATAGCTGCTTAGCCTACTGTTATATTGTCCTCTGCGCTAACGTTACATGCTAACACGCTACTGTGTTACCCCTGCCTGCGCTAACGTTACATGCTAACACGCTACTGTGTTACCCCTGTCTGCGCTAACGCTAACACGCTAGGCTAACACGCTACTGTGTTACCCTTGCCTGCGCTGAAGCTACATGCTAACACTCTACTGTGTAACCCCTGCCTGCGCTAACACTAACACGCTAGGCTAACACGCTAGCCGCTAATGGAGTTGACAGATAACCGTGTTGAGATGAAAGAGGTAGTAATCACTTCCCTAGGGAAACAAATTACTGGGGGTTACAACTACACTTTCTATACGTTCAGACGTGAAAACGTGTTTAGTTAGAGAGACCGGCAGACTGTTAGCGAGCACTAGGCCAGTTTCCTAGCAGCAATACTTTAGCTGTTTACTTACAGTACTTAGCATACTGCAGCCTACTACAGCAGAGAGCTGATGCAACACGGTGAAATCTCTATCAGAATAAAAACAAGTCCAAGTGACAAAACGGATTAATGGTGTGTGTAAAAAAATAAACAGTCCTAAAAGTGTTTATTTAAAGGAACTGTATATATATATATATACAGGCTACGGGTACTGGCTGTATGGTTAGGACTAGTGGCCCCGATGCAGACAGCAACACTACCAGGTCTGTTAGTAGGGTAGTAGTAGTAGTAGTAGTAGTAGTAACACTACCAGGTCTGTTAGTAGGGTAGTAGTAGTAGTAGTAGTAGTAACACTACCAGGTCTGTTAGTAGGGTAGTAGTAGTAGTAGTAGTAACACTATCATGTCTGTTAGTAGGGTATTAGTAGCAGTAGTAGTAGTAGTAGTAGTAGCAGTAGTAGTAACACTACCAGGTCTGTTAGTAGGGTAGTAGTAGTAGTAGTAGTAACACTACCAGGTCTGTTAGTAGGGTAGTAGTAGCAGTAGTAGTAACACTACCAGGTCTGTTAGTAGGGTAGTAGTGGTAGTAGTAGTAGTAGTAACACTACCAGGTCTGTTAGTAGGGTAGTAGTAGTAGTAACACTACCAGGTCTGTTAGTAGGGTAGTAGTAGTAGTAGTAGTAGTAACACTACCAGGTCTGTTAGTAGGGTAGTAGTAGTAGTAGTGACACTACCAGGTCTGTTAGTAGGGTAGTAGTAGTAATAACACTACCAGGTCTGTTAGTAGGGTAGTAGTAGTAGTAGTAGTAACACTACCAGGTCTGTTAGTAGGGTAGTAGTAGTAGTAGTAGTAGTAGTGACACTACCAGGTCTGTTAGTAGGGTAGTAGTAGTAGTAGTAGTAGTAGTAACACTACCAGGTCTGTTAGTAGGGTAGTAGTAGTAGTAGTAGTAGTAGTAGTAGTAACACTACCAGGTCTGTTAGTAGTAGTAGTAGTAGTAGTAATAACACTACCAGGTCTGTTAGTAGTAGTAGTAGTAGTAGTAGTAACACTACCAGGTCTGTTAGTAGGGTAGTAGTAGTAGTAGTAGTAGTAACACTACCAGGTCTGTTAGTAGGGTAGTAGTAGTAGTAGTAACACTACCAGGTCTGTTAGTAGGGTAGTAGTAGTAGTAGTAGTAGTAGTAACACTACCAGGTCTGTTAGTAGTAGTAGTAGTAGTAGTAGTAACACTACCAGGTCTGTTAGTAGGGTAGTAGTAGTAGTAGTAACACTACCAGGTCTGTTAGTAGGGTAGTAGTAGTAGTAGTAGTAGTAACACTACCAGGTCTGTTAGTAGGGTAGTAGTAGTAGTAGTAACACTACCAGGTCTGTTAGTAGGGTAGTAGTAGTAGTAGTAGTAGTAACACTACCAGGTCTGTTAGTAGGGTAGTAGTAGTAGTAGTAGTAGTAGTAACACTACCAGGTCTGTTAGTAGTAGTAGTAGTAGTAGTAGTAACACTACCAGGTCTGTTAGTAGGGTAGTAGTAGTAGTAGTAGTAGTAGTAGTAGTAGTAACACTACCAGGTCTGTTAGTAGTAGTAGTAGTAGTAGTAGTAGTAACACTACCAGGTCTGTTAGTAGTAGTAGTAGTAGTAGTAGTAACACTACCAGGTCTGTTAGTAGGGTAGTAGTAGTAGTAGTAGTAACACTATCATGTCTGTTAGTAGGGTATTAGTAGCAGTAGTAGTAGTAGTAGTAGTAGCAGTAGTAGTAACACTACCAGGTCTGTTAGTAGGGTAGTAGTAGTAGTAGTAACACTACCAGGTCTGTTAGTAGGGTAGTAGTAGTAGTAGTAACACTACCAGGTCTGTTAGTAGGGTAGTAGTAGTAGTAGTAGTAGTAGTAACACTACCAGGTCTGTTAGTAGGGTAGTAGTAGTAGTAGTAGTAGTAGTAACACTACCAGGTCTGTTAGTAGGGTAGTAGTAGTAGTAGTAGTAGTAGTAGTAGTAGTAGTAACACTACCAGGTCTGTTAGTAGGGTAGTAGTAGTAGTAGTAACACTACCAGGTCTGTTAGTAGGGTAGTAGTAGTAGTAGTAGTAGTAGTAACACTACCAGGTCTGTTAGTAGTAGTAGTAGTAGTAGTAGTAACACTACCAGGTCTGTTAGTAGGGTAGTAGTAGTAGTAACACTACCAGGTCTGTTAGTAGGGTAGTAGTAGTAGTAGTAGTAACACTACCAGGTCTGTTAGTAGTAGTAGTAGTAGTAGTAGTAGTAGTAACACTACCAGGTCTGTTAGTAGGGTAGTAGTAGTAGTAGTAACACTACCAGGTCTGTTAGTAGGGTAGTAGTAGTAGTAGTAACACTACCAGGTCTGTTAGTAGGGTAGTAGTAGTAGTAGTAGTAGTAGTAACACTACCAGGTCTGTTAGTAGTAGTAGTAGTAGTAGTAGTAACACTACCAGGTCTGTTAGTAGGGTAGTAGTAGTAGTAGTAACACTACCAGGTCTGTTAGTAGGGTAGTAGTAGTAGTAGTAACACTACCAGGTCTGTTAGTAGGGTAGTAGTAGTAGTAGTAGTAGTAGTAACACTACCAGGTCTGTTAGTAGGGTAGTAGTAGTAGTAGTAGTAGTAGTAACACTACCAGGTCTGTTAGTAGGGTAGTAGTAGTAGTAGTAACACTACCAGGTCTGTTAGTAGGGTAGTAGTAGTAGTAGTAACACTACCAGGTCTGTTAGTAGGGTAGTAGTAGTAGTAGTAGTAGTAGTAACACTACCAGGTCTGTTAGTAGGGTAGTAGTAGTAGTAGTAGTAGTAGTAACACTACCAGGTCTGTTAGTAGTAGTAGTAGTAGTAGTAGTAACACTACCAGGTCTGTTAGTAGGGTAGTAGTAGTAGTAGTAGTAGTAGTAGTAGTAGTAACACTACCAGGTCTGTTAGTAGGGTAGTAGTAGCAGTAGTAGTAACACTACCAGGTCTGTTAGTAGGGTAGTAGTAGTAACACTACCAGGTCTGTTAGTAGTAGTAGTAGTAACACTACCAGGTCTGTTAGTAGGGTAGTAGTAGTAACACTACCAGGTCTGTTAGTAGTAGTAGTAGTAGTAGTAGTAACACTACCAGGTCTGTTAGTAGGGTAGTAGTAGTAGTAGTAACACTACCAGGTCTGTTAGTAGGGTAGTAGTAGTAGTAGTAGTAGTAGTAACACTACCAGGTCTGTTAGTAGGGTAGTAGTAGCAGTAGTAGTAACACTACCAGGTCTGTTAGTAGGGTAGTAGTAGTAGTAGTAGTAACACTACCAGGTCTGTTAGTAGTAGTAGTAGTAGTAGTAGTAGTAGTAACACTACCAGGTATGTTAGTAGGGTAGTAGTAGTAGTAGTAGTAACACTACCAGGTCTGTTAGTAGGGTAGTAGTGGTAGTAGTAGTAACACTACCAGGTCTGTTAGTAGGGTAGTAGTAGTAGTAGTAGTAACACTACCAGGTCTGTTAGTAGGGTAGTAGTAGTAGTAGTAGTAGTAACACTACCAGGTCTGTTAGTAGTAGTAGTAGTAGTAGTAGTAACACTACCAGGTCTGTTAGTAGGGTAGTAGGGTAGTAGTAGTAGTAGTAGTAATAACACTATCAGGTCTGTTAGTAGGGTAGTAGTAGTAGTAGTAACACTACCAGGTCTGTTAGTAGGGTAGTAGTAGTAGTAGTAGTAGTAACACTACCAGGTCTGTTAGTAGGGTAGTAGTAGTAGTAGTAGTAACACTATCATGTCTGTTAGTAGGGTATTAGTAGCAGTAGTAGTAGTAGTAGTAGTAGCAGTAGTAGTAACACTACCAGGTCTGTTAGTAGGGTAGTAGGGTAGTAGTAGTAGTAACACTACCAGGTCTGTTAGTAGGGTAGTAGTAGTAGTAGTAACACTACCAGGTCTGTTAGTAGGGTAGTAGTAGTAGTAGTAACACTACCAGGTCTGTTAGTAGGGTAGTAGTAGTAGTAGTAGTAACACTATCATGTCTGTTAGTAGGGTAGTAGTAGTAGTAGTAGTAGTAGTAGTAGTAGTAACACTACCAGGTCTGTTAGTAGTAGTAGTAGTAGTAGTAACACTACCAGGTCTGTTAGTAGGGTAGTAGTGGTAGTAGTAGTAGTAGTAACACTACCAGGTCTGTTAGTAGGGTAGTAGTAGTAGTAGTAACACTACCAGGTCTGTTAGTAGGGTAGTGGTAGTAACACTACCAGGTCTGTTAGTAGGGTAGTGGTAGTAACACTACCAGGTCTGTTAGTAGTAGTAGTAGTAGTAGTAGTAACACTACCAGGTCTGTTAGTAGGGTAGTAGTAGTAGTAGTAGTAGTAGTAACACTACCAGGTCTGTTAGTAGGGTAGTAGTAGTAGTAGTAGTAGTAGTAACACTACCAGGTCTGTTAGTAGGGTAGTAGTAGTAGTAACACTACCAGGTCTGTTAGTAGGGTAGTAGTGGTAGTAGTAGTAGTAGTAACACTACCAGGTCTGTTAGTAGGGTAGTAGTAGTAGTAGTAGTAGTAGTAACACTACCAGGTCTGTTAGTAGGGTAGTAGTAGTAGTAACACTACCAGGTCTGTTAGTAGGGTAGTAGTGGTAGTAGTAGTAGTAGTAACACTACCAGGTCTGTTAGTAGGGTAGTAGTAGTAGTAGTAGTAGTAGTAGTAACACTACCAGGTCTGTTAGTAGGGTAGTAGTAGTAGTAGTAACACTACCAGGTCTGTTAGTAGGGTAGTAGTAGTAGTAGTAACACTACCAGGTCTGTTAGTAGGGTAGTAGTAGTAGTAGTAACACTACCAGGTCTGTTAGTAGGGTAGTAGTAGTAGTAGTAACACTACCAGGTCTGTTAGTAGGGTAGTAGTAGTAGTAGTAGTAGTAGTAACACTACCAGGTCTGTTAGTAGTAGTAGTAGTAGTAGTAGTGACACTATCAGGTCTGTTAGTAGGGTAGTAGTAGTAGTAGTAACACTACCAGGTCTGTTAGTAGGGTAGTAGTAGTAGTAGTAACACTACCAGGTCTGTTAGTAGGGTAGTAGTAGTAGTAGTAACACTACCAGGTCTGTTAGTAGGGTAGTAGTAGTAGTAACACTACCAGGTCTGTTAGTAGGGTAGTAGTAGTAGTAGTAACACTACCAGGTCTGTTAGTAGGGTAGTAGTAGTAGTAGTAACACTACCAGGTCTGTTAGTAGGGTAGTAGTAGTAGTAGTAGTAGTAGTAACACTACCAGGTCTGTTAGTAGGGTAGTAGTAGCAGTAGTAGTAGTAGTAATAACACTACCAGGTCTGTTAGTAGGGTAGTAGTAGTAGTAACACTACCAGGTCTGTTAGTAGGGTAGTAGTGGTAGTAGTAGTAGTAGTAACACTACCAGGTCTGTTAGTAGGGTAGTAGTAGTAGTAGTAGTAGTAGTAACACTACCAGGTCTGTTAGTAGGGTAGTAGTAGTAGTAGTAGTAGTAGTAACACTACCAGGTCTGTTAGTAGGGTAGTAGTAGTAGTAGTAACACTACCAGGTCTGTTAGTAGGGTAGTAGTAGTAGTAGTAACACTACCAGGTCTGTTAGTAGGGTAGTAGTAGTAGTAGTAACACTACCAGGTCTGTTAGTAGGGTAGTAGTAGTAGTAATAACACTACCAGGTCTGTTAGTAGGGTAGTAGTAGTAGTAACACTACCAGGTCTGTTAGTAGGGTAGTAGTAGTAGTAGTAACACTACCAGGTCTGTTAGTAGGGTAGTAGTAGTAGTAGTAACACTACCAGGTCTGTTAGTAGGGTAGTAGTAGTAGTAGTAGTAGTAGTAACACTACCAGGTCTGTTAGTAGGGTAGTAGTAGTAATAACACTACCAGGTCTGTTAGTAGGGTAGTAGTAGTAGTAGTAACACTACCAGGTCTGTTAGTAGGGTAGTAGTAGTAGTAGTAGTAGTAGTAACACTACCAGGTCTGTTAGTAGGGTAGTAGTAGTAGTAGTAACACTACCAGGTCTGTTAGTAGGGTAGTAGTAGTAGTAGTAACACTACCAGGTCTGTTAGTAGGGTAGTAGTAGTAGTAGTAGTAACACTACCAGGTCTGTTAGTAGGGTAGTAGTAGTAGTAGTAGTAGTAACACTACCAGGTCTGTTAGTAGTAGTAGTAGTAGTAGTAATAACACTACCAGGTATGTTAGTAGGGTAGTAGTAGTAGTAGTAGTAGTAGTAACACTACCAGGTCTGTTAGTAGGGTAGTAGTAGGGTAGTAGTAGTAGTAACACTACCAGGTCTGTTAGTAGGGTAGTAGTAGTAGTAGTAACACTACCAGGTCTGTTAGTAGGGTAGTAGTAGTAGTAGTAGTAATAACACTACCAGGTCTGTTAGTAGGGTAGTAGTAGTAGTAGTAGTAGTAACACTACCAGGTCTGTTAGTAGGGTAGTAGGGTAGTAGTAGTAGTAGTTACACTATCAGGTCTGTTAGTAGGGTAGTAGTAGTAGTAGTAGCAACACTACCAGGTCTGTTAGTAGTAGTAGTAGTAGTAGTAGTAGTAGTAGTAACACTACCAGGTCTGTTAGTAGGGTAGTAGGGTAGTAGTAGTAGTAGTTACACTATCAGGTCTGTTAGTAGGGTAGTAGTAGTAGTAGTAGCAACACTACCAGGTCTGTTAGTAGGGTAGTAGTAGTAATAACACTACCAGGTCTGTTAGTAGGGTAGTAGGGTAGTAGTAGTAGTAGTAACACTACCAGGTCTGTTAGTAGGGTAGTAGTAGTAGTAGTGACACTACCAGGTCTGTTAGTAGGGTAGTGGTAGTAGTAGTAACACTACCAGGTCTGTTAGTAGGGTAGTAGTAGTAGTAACACTACCAGGTCTGTTAGTAGGGTAGTAGTAGTAGTAACACTACCAGGTCTGTTAGTAGGGTAGTAGGGTAGTAGTAGTAGTAACACTACCAGGTCTGTTAGTAGGGTAGTAGTAGTAGTAGTGACACTACCAGGTCTGTTAGTAGGGTAGTGGTAGTAGTAGTAACACTACCAGGTCTGTTAGTAGGGTAGTAGTAGTAGTAGTAGTAGTAGTGACACTACCAGGTCTGTTAGTAGGGTAGTGGTAGTAGTAGTAACACTACCAGGTCTGTTAGTAGGGTAGTAGTAGTAGTAGTAGTAGTAGTAGTGACACTACCAGGTCTGTTAGTAGGGTAGTGGTAGTAGTAGTAACACTACCAGGTCTGTTAGTAGGGTAGTAGTAGTAGTAGTAACACTACCAGGTCTGTTAGTAGGGTAGTAGTAGTAGTAGTAGTAGTAGTGACACTACCAGGTCTGTTAGTAGGGTAGTGGTAGTAGTAGTAACACTACCAGGTCTGTTAGTAGGGTAGTAGTAGTAGTAGTAACACTACCAGGTCTGTTAGTAGGGTAGTAGTAGTAGTAGTAGTAGTAACACTACCAGGTCTGTTAGTAGGGTAGTAGTAGTAGTAGTAGTAACACTACCAGGTCTGTTAGTAGTAGTAGTAGTAGTAGTAGTAACACTACCAGGTCTGTTAGTAGGGTAGTAGTAGTAGTAGTAGTAGTAACACTACCAGGTCTGTTAGTAGGGTAGTAGTAGTAGTAGTAACACTACCAGGTCTGTTAGTAGGGTAGTAGTAGTAGTAGTAGTAGTAACACTACCAGGTCTGTTAGTAGGGTAGTAGTAGTAGTAGTGACACTACCAGGTCTGTTAGTAGGGTAGTGGTAATAACACTACTTAAGCAGAAGTAGCAGCAACATAGTTAAACAGAAATAGGTTAATAGAAGCACTTTAAAACCATGGGGGGGGGGGTAACAGTTGACTTAAGCCAACATCATTATCAATCGCTGGAAGGGCCAAACAGTGAGAGGTGTAAAAGTACAAGTCAACGTGTTCATTGTCTCGTTCAAAATAATGAATAACAGCAGTCATAACTCTGGGAGATCTGGCTTCAACCGCTGAGAACCTGGCTTGTTTTACAACCAATTAAAGACCAATCAATGAGGAAGGAGAAACCAAAACAAGATGTCTGTGTCCCAAATGACACCCTATTCTCTATCAGAGCCCTGGCCAGAAGAAGCGTACTCTATCGGGAATAGTGTGGCCGTGGGTCATACAGCAACCTGTTGAGGGATTGTTGATGGCTGAAGGGGGTTGAGGGGTGATTGAGGGGGAATGGGGAGGTCGGGAAGGAGAGGGGAATAGGGAGGTCGGGAAGGAGAGGGGGAACAGGGAGGTCGGGAAGGAGAGGGGGAATAGGGATGTGGGGAAGGAGAGGGGGAATAGGGAGGTAGGGAAGGAGAGGGGGAATAGGGAGGTGGGGAAGGAGAGGGGGAATAGGGAGGTGGGGAAGGAGAGGGGGAATAGGGATGTGGGGAAGGAGAGGGGGAATAGGGAGGTAGGGAAGGAGAGGGGGAATAGGGATGTGGGGAAGGAGAGGGGGAATAGGGAGGTGGGGAAGGAGAGGGGGAATAGGGAGGTAGGGAAGGAGAGGGGGAATAGGGATGTGGGGAAGGAGAGGGGGAATAGGGAGGTAGGGAAGGAGTGGGGGAATAGGGAGGTAGGGAAGGAGAGGGGGAATAGGGATGTGGGGAAGGAGAGGGGGAATAGGGAGGTAGGGAAGGAGAGGGGGAATAGGGATGTGGGGAAGGAGAGGGGGAATAGGGATGTGGGGAAGGAGAGGGGGAATAGGGAGGTCGGGAAGGAGAGGGGGAATGGGGAGGTAGGGAAGGAGAGGGGGAATAGGGAGGTAGGGAAGGAGAGGGGGAATAGGGATGTGGGGAAGGAGAGGGGGAATAGGGAGGTCGGAAAGGAGAGGGGGAATAGGGAGGTAGGGAAGGAGAGGGGGAATAGGGAGGTCGGGAAGGAGAGGGGGAATAGGGAGGTCGGAAAGGAGAGGGGGAATAGGGAGGTAGGGAAGGAGAGGGGGAATAGGGAGGTAGGGAAGGAGAGGGGGAATAGGGAGGTAGGGAAGGAGAGGGGGAATAGGGAGGTAGGGAAGGAGAGGGGGAATGGGGAGGTCGGGAAGGAGAGGGGGAATAGGGAGGTCGGAAAGGAGAGGGGGAATAGGGAGGTAGGGAAGGAGAGGGGGAATAGGGAGGTAGGGAAGGAGAGGGGGAATAGGGAGGTAGGGAAGGAGAGGGGGAATGGGGAGGTCGGAAAGGAGAGGGGGAATAGGGAGGTCGGAAAGGAGAGGAGGAATAGGGAGGTAGGAAAGGAGAGGGGGAATGGGGAGGTCGGGAAGGAGAGGGGGAATGGGTAGGTCGGGAAGGAGAGGGGGAATAGGGAGGTAGGAAAGGAGAGGGGGAATGGGGAGGTCGGGAAGGAGAGGGGGAATAGGGAGGTCGGGAAGGAGAGGGGGAATGGGGAGGTCGGGAAGGAGAGGGGGAATAGGGAGGTCGGGAAGGAGAGGGGGAATGGGGAGGTCGGGAAGGAGAGGGGGAATAGGGAGAAATGGGGGGGGGGCGAGGGGGGGGGGGGGGGGAATGGGGAGGTCGGGAAGGAGAAGACGAATAGGGAGAAATGGGGGGGGGGCGGGGAAGGAGAGGAAGTGACCCAAGAGGCCTAACACTAAGAAGAAGGTTCCTAGCCAGGTTCCTAGCCAGATTCCTAGCCAGGTTCCTAGCCAGGTTCCTAGCCAGGTTCCTAGCCAGGTTCCTAGCCAGGTTCCTAGCCAGATTCCTAGCCAGGTTCCTAGCCAGGTTCCTAGCCAGGTTCCTACCCAGGTTCCTAGCCATTGCTGCGCTGTCGTTGCAACTCAACAATCTTAAATGATTCCACGGCCCATCTAAACATCCCTTTATAGATGTTGCAACTCGTTTGTAAAGAGTTAGGACAGAACAGAACCGTGGTAACAGAGAAAGGATGTTAAGAAGGAAGAGGTAGCTGAGTGTGATTGGTCCTGATTAGTGGTTTTGTCCTCCAGCTCTGGTGTCCTCACCCAAGGAGAGGTCTGGTGATTAGGTGGGCAGCTTCACACTAGAAAAACAAACCAAGGCCATAATCCAAACATGGAGTTTGAGGCTGGAGGGGAGAGTGGCTGTGATAAGCTTGTCTCTTCATTATTTGACTCTAAGAGGGGATAATCAACAAACACTTGAGGGGACAACCGCTCCCTCCCTCTCTCTCTTTCTCTCTCGCTCTCTCTATCTCTCTCTCTCTCTCTCTCTCTCGCTTTCTCTCTCTCGCTGTCTCTCTCTCGCTGTCTCTCTCTCGCGCTCTCTATCTCGCTCTCTCGCTCTCTATCTCACTCTCTCGCTCTCTCTCTCACTCTCTCTCTCCTCTCTCTCTCTCTCTCTCTCTCTCTCTCTCTCTTGCTAGTGCAGTATTCTACAGTTAAGAAATCAGATTTAATTTGCCCCAACACTGAACAAATTGTCTCCAGATTGCATCGTGTGTGTGTGTGTGTGTGTGTGTGTGTGTGTGTGTGTGTGTGTGTGTGTGTGTGTGTGTGTGTGTGTGTGTGTGTGTGTGTGGGTGTGTTTGTAAACTGTAAACTTCTGGATGTTAAACATGAGATAATATCTTTCAGGTGCTAGGAGACCAACACTGGGCTAAGTGTTAAGAGCAGAGTACATAAGAAAGTGTATTTCTCCTCTCCAGAGTGGAGGGCTGGATACATTGTTACTAAGACAGGACTGGATACATTGTTACTAAGACAGGACTGTTTTCTCCTCTCCAGAGTGGAGGGCTGGATACATTGTTACTAAGACAGGACTGGATACATTGTTACTAAGACAGGACTGTTTTCTCCTCTCCAGAGTGGAGGGCTGGATACATTGTTACTAAGACAGGACTGGATACATTGTTACTAAGACAGGACTGTTTTCTCCTCTCCAGAGTGGAGGGCTGGATACATTGTTACTAAGACAGGACTGGATACATTGTTACTAAGACAGGACTGTTTTCTCCTCTCCAGAGTGGAGGGCTGGATACATTGTTACTAAGACAGGACTGGATACATTGTTACTAAGACAGGACTGTTTTCTCCTCCCCAGAGTGGAGGGCTGGATACATTGTTACTAAGACAGGGCTGGATACATTGTTACTAAGACAGGACTGTTTTCTCCTCTCCAGAGTGGAGGGCTGGATACATTGTTACTAAGACAGGACTGGATACATTGTTACTAAGACAGGACTGTTTTCTCCTCTCCAGAGTGGAGGGCTGGATACATTGTTACTAAGACAGGGCTGGATACATTGTTACTAAGACAGGACTGTTTTCTCCTCCCTAGAGTGGAGGGCTGGATACATTGTTACTAAGACAAGACTGGATACATTGTTACTAAGACAGGACTGTTTTCTCCTCCCCAGAGTGGAGGGCTGGATACATTGTTACTAAGACAAGACTGGATACATTGTTACTAAGACAGGACTGGATACATTGTTACTAAGACAGGACTGGATACATTGTTACTAAGACAGGGCTGGATACATTGTTACTAAGACAGGACTGGATACATTGTTACTAAGACAGGACTGGATACATTGTTACTAAGACAGGGCTGGATACATTGTTACTAAGACAGGACTGTTTTCTCCTCTCCAGAGTGGAGGGCTGGATACATTGTTACTAAGACAGGACTGGATACATTGTTACTAAGACAGGACTGTTTTCTCCTCTCCAGAGTGGAGGGCTGGATACATTGTTACTAAGACAGGACTGGATACATTGTTACTAAGACAGGACTGTTTTCTCCTCTCCAGAGTGGAGGGCTGGATACATTGTTACTAAGACAGGACTGGATACATTGTTACTAAGACAGGACTGTTTTCTCCTCTCCAGAGTGGAGGGCTGGATACATTGTTACTAAGACAGGACTGGATACATTGTTACTAAGACAGGACTGTTTTCTCCTCTCCAGAGTGGAGTGCTGGATACATTGTTACTAAGACTTGACTGGATACATTGTTACTAAGACAGGACTGTTTTCTCCTCTCCAGAGTGGAGGGCTGGATACATTGTTACTAAGACAGGACTGGATACATTGTTACTAAGACAGGACTGTTTTCTCCTCCCCAGAGTGGAGGGCTGGATACATTGTTACTAAGACAGGGCTGGATACATTGTTACTAAGACAGGACTGTTTTCTCCTCTCCAGAGTGGAGGGCTGGATACATTGTTACTAAGACAGGACTGGATACATTGTTACTAAGACAGGACTGTTTTCTCCTCTCCAGAGTGGAGGGCTGGATACATTGTTACTAAGACAGGACTGGATACATTGTTACTAAGACAGGACTGTTTTCTCCTCCCCAGAGTGGAGGGCTGGATACATTGTTACTAAGACAAGACTGGATACATTGTTACTAAGACAGGACTGTTTTCTCCTCCCCAGAGTGGAGGGCTGGATACATTGTTACTAAGACAAGACTGGATACATTGTTACTAAGACAGGACTGGATACATTGTTACTAAGACAGGACTGGATACATTGTTACTAAGACAGGGCTGGATACATTGTTACTAAGACAGGACTGGATACATTGTTACTAAGACAGGACTGGATACATTGTTACTAAGACAGGGCTGGATACATTGTTACTAATACAGGACTGGATACATTGTTACTAAGACAGGACTGGATACATTGTTACTAAGACAGGACTGTTTTCTCCTCCCCAGAGTGGAGGGCTGGATACATTGTTACTAAGACAAGACTGGATACATTGTTACTAAGACAGGACTGTTTTCTCCTCCCCAGAGTGGAGGGCTGGATACATTGTTACTAAGACAAGACTGGATACATTGTTACTAAGACAGGACTGGATACATTGCTACTAAGACAGGACTGTTTTCTCCTCTCCAGAGTGGAGGGCTGGATACATTGTTACTAAGACAGGACTGGATACATTGTTACTAAGACAGGACTGTTTTCTCCTCCCCAGAGTGGAGGGCTGGATACATTGTTACTAAGACAAGACTGGATACATTGTTACTAAGACAGGGCTGGATACATTGTTACTAAGACAGGACTGGATACATTGTTACTAAGACAGGACTGTTTTCTCCTCTCCAGAGTGGAGGGCTGGATACATTGTTACTAAGACAGGACTGGATACATTGTTACTAAGACAGGACTGTTTTCTCCTCTCCAGAGTGGAGGGCTGGATACATTGTTACTAAGACAAGACTGGATACATTGTTACTAAGACAGGGCTGGATACATTGTTACTAAGACAGGACTGGATACATTGTTACTAAGACAGGACTGTTTTCTCCTCTCCAGAGTGGAGGGCTGGATACATTGTTACTAAGACAAGACTGGATACATTGTTACTAAGACAAGACTGGATACATTGTTACTAAGACAGGGCTGGATACATTGTTACTAAGACAGGGCTGGATACATTGTTACTAAGACAGGACTGGATACATTGTTACTAAGACAAGACTGGATACATTGTTACTAAGACAGGGCTGGATACATTGTTACTAAGACAGGACTGGATACATTGTTACTAAGACAGGGCTGGATACATTGTTACTAAGACAGGACTGGATACATTGTTACTAAGACAGGACTGTTTTCTCCTCCCCAGAGTGGAGGGCTGGATACATTGTTACTAAGACAAGACTGGATACATTGTTACTAAGACAGGGCTGGATACATTGTTACTAAGACAGGACTGGATACATTGTTACTAAGACAGGACTGTTTTCTCCTCTCCAGAGAGGAGGGCTGGATACATTGTTACTAAGACAGGACTGTTTTCTCCTCCCCAGAGTGGAGGGCTGGATACATTGTTACTAAGACAAGACTGGATACATTGTTACTAAGACAGGGCTGGATACATTGTTACTAAGACAGGACTGGATACATTGTTACTAAGACAGGACTGGATACATTGTTACTAAGACAGGACTGTTTTCTCCTCCCCAGAGTGGAGGGCTGGATACATTGTTACTAAGACAAGACTGGATACATTGTTACTAAGACAGGGCTGGATACATTGTTACTAAGACAGGACTGGATACATTGTTACTAAGACAGGACTGTTTTCTCCTCTCCAGAGAGGAGGGCTGGATACATTGTTACTAAGACAGGACTGTTTTCTCCTCCCCAGAGCGGAGGGCTGGATACATTGTTACTAAGACAGGACTGGATACATTGTTACTAAGACAAGACTGGATACATTGTTACTAAGACAAGACTGGATACATTGTTACTAAGACAGGACTGTTTTCTCCTCTCCAGAGAGGAGGGCTGGATACATTGTTACTAAGACAAGACTGGATACATTGTTACTAAGACAAGACTGGATACATTGTTACTAAGACAAGACTGGATACATTGTTACTAAGACAGGACTGTTTTCTCCTCTCCAGAGAGGAGGGCTGGATACATTGTTACTAAGACAAGACTGGATACATTGTTACTAAGACAAGACTGGATACATTGTTACTAAGACAGGGCTGGATACATTGTTACTAAGACAGGACTGGATACATTGTTACTAAGACAGGACTGTTTTCTCCTCTCCAGAGTGGAGGGCTGGATACATTGTTACTAAGACAGGACTGGATACATTGTTACTAAGACAGGGCTGGATACATTGTTACTAAGACAAGACTGGATACATTGTTACTAAGACAGGGCTGGATACATTGTTACTAAGACAAGACTGGATACATTGTTACTAAGACAGGACTGGATACATTGTTACTAAGACAGGACTGTTTTCTCCTCTCCAGAGAGGAGGGCTGGATACATTGTTACTAAGACAGGACTGGATACATTGTTACTAAGACAGGACTGTTTTCTCCTCTCCAGAGTGGAGGACTGGATACATTGTTACTAAGACAGGACTGGATACATTGTTACTAAGACAGGGCTGGATACATTGTTACTAAGACAGGACTGGATACATTGTTACTAAGACAGGACTGTTTTCTCCTCTCCAGAGAGGAGGGCTGGATACATTGTTACTAAGACAGGACTGGATACATTGTTGCTAAGATAGGGCTGGATACATTGTTACTAAGACAGGGCTGGATACATTGTTGCTAAGACAGGGCTGGATACATTGTTACTAAGACAGGACTGGATACATTGTTACTAAGACAGGACTGGATACATTGTTACTAAGACAGGACTGTTTTCTCCTCCCCAGAGCGGAGGGCTGGATACATTGTTACTAAGACAGGACTGGATACATTGTTACTAAGACAAGACTGGATACATTGTTACTAAGACAAGACTGGATACATTGTTACTAAGACAGGACTGTTTTCTCCTCTCCAGAGAGGAGGGCTGGATACATTGTTACTAAGACAAGACTGGATACATTGTTACTAAGACAAGACTGGATACATTGTTACTAAGACAAGACTGGATACATTGTTACTAAGACAGGACTGTTTTCTCCTCTCCAGAGAGGAGGGCTGGATACATTGTTACTAAGACAAGACTGGATACATTGTTACTAAGACAAGACTGGATACATTGTTACTAAGACAGGGCTGGATACATTGTTACTAAGACAGGACTGGATACATTGTTACTAAGACAGGACTGTTTTCTCCTCTCCAGAGTGGAGGGCTGGATACATTGTTACTAAGACAGGACTGGATACATTGTTACTAAGACAGGGCTGGATACATTGTTACTAAGACAAGACTGGATACATTGTTACTAAGACAGGGCTGGATACATTGTTACTAAGACAAGACTGGATACATTGTTACTAAGACAGGACTGGATACATTGTTACTAAGACAGGACTGTTTTCTCCTCTCCAGAGAGGAGGGCTGGATACATTGTTACTAAGACAGGACTGGATACATTGTTACTAAGACAGGACTGTTTTCTCCTCTCCAGAGTGGAGGACTGGATACATTGTTACTAAGACAGGACTGGATACATTGTTACTAAGACAGGGCTGGATACATTGTTACTAAGACAGGACTGGATACATTGTTACTAAGACAGGACTGTTTTCTCCTCTCCAGAGAGGAGGGCTGGATACATTGTTACTAAGACAGGACTGGATACATTGTTGCTAAGATAGGGCTGGATACATTGTTACTAAGACAGGGCTGGATACATTGTTGCTAAGACAGGGCTGGATACATTGTTACTAAGACAGGACTGGATACATTGTTACTAAGACAGGACTGGATACATTGTTACTAAGACAGGACTGTTTTCTCCTCTCCAGAGTGGAGGGCTGGATACATTGTTACTAAGACAGGACTGGATACATTGTTACTAAGACAGGACTGGATACATTGTTACTAAGACAGGACTGTTTTCTCCTCTCCAGAGTGGAGGGCTGGATACATTGTTACTAAGACAGGACTGGATACAGTGTTACTAAGACAGGACTGGATACATTGTTACTAAGACAGGACTGTTTTCTCCTCTCCAGAGAGGAAGGCTGGATACATTGTTACTAAGACAGGACTGGATACATTGTTACTAAGACAGGACTGTTTTCTCCTCTCCAGAGTGGAGGGCTGGATACATTGTTACTAAGACAGGACTGGATACATTGCTACTAAGACAGGACTGTTTTCTCCTCTCCAGAGAGGAGGGCTGGATACATTGTTACTAAGACAGGACTGGATACATTGTTACTAAGACAGGACTGTTTTCTCCTCTCCAGAGAGGAGGGCTGGATACATTGTTACTAAGACAAGACTCCAAGTGGACAGCCTCTCTCCAAATCAGCAGCCGTCAACAGATCTATATGTGCTGGTCAGTGTGTGTTACTCTAATGAGGGTATAGTGAGGAGTTCAGAGATGTGTGGGTGTCTACATGTGAGGTTATCACCACAGAGTGAGCAGGAAATGACTTGGGATTTCTGCAGGAATCCACAACATTCTTCAACCATTTTGGTAAAGTGAGAAGACGGAGCGTGACTTTATACACCCACGTGCTTACAGTACCGCATCCCAACTGTTTAGGATTCCACTTTCATGAGGTGGCTGTAACAATAATACGTAAAACAGCTTTCTTATTGGAAAATAGATCTACTGAAGACAAGTCTTGCCTGTCTTCTTACCGTCTGTCGGGTTGATACATCCTCTCGCCTCTTCAACCGGTGCCGTAACGCGTACTGAGCTCGCAGGCTGGACAAATGGGAGTGTTTTTTTTATTTGTTAATCAATGACGATCCATTCTGAGCCTTGATGTTAAATAGGGATCAATATGGGCCAGGCGGCGGATGAGATCTGATTTCATTTGGCCCGGGAACATTAAGTCAGGTGAACTGATACAGAACCTTTCTCTGTGCTGTTGTACTGACATTAAACCAACGCTAGGAAATAAATACCTGTCATTTTGTATTATCACTGCTACGTCTGGGTTTATTCAGGGGGGGGTTTCTAGGGCGTTTTGGGAGTGATTGCTCTCTCTCTCTCTCTCTTTCTCTGTCTGTCTGTCTGTCTGTCTGTCTGTCTCTCTCTCTCTCTCTCTCTCTCTCTCTCTCTCTCTCTCTCTCTCTCTCTCTCTCTCTCTCTCTGTCTGTCTGTCTGTCTGTCTGTCTGTCTCTCTCTCTCTGTCTGTCTCTCTCTCTCTCTCTCTCTCTCTCTCTCTCTCTCTCTCTCTCTCTCTCTCTCTCTCTAGAACCAAGCTAGGGAGGAGAATGTGTGGGTGTTAAGGGGAAAGCTGTGGTTTAAATCCTTCCACGTAAAAGTGCAGTATAACTGTTAGATTCCCAGACGCAAATTCAAATCCATTAAGAAATAGACTTAGAGAAAAGGGGTCCGTTTTATCGCAGTGTCTCATTTCTGAGTATTAAACACCAAGAGACGTGCTGTATCAATAGCTCGTCTTAGCCGTCCACATTTCACCTGACACCCTCTGACACGGGATCATAGGAATTAGGTTAGCAATGAATCGCTTATCCCAGGACCTGACAGATCCAGTATTATCCAATCCACACAATTTTTATATATATATATATATAGCGAGAGAGAGAGAGAGAGAGAGAGAGAGAGAGAGAGAGAGAGAGAGAGAGAGAGAGAGAGAGAGAGAGAGAGAGAGAGAGAGAGAGAGAGCGAGAGAGAGAGAGAGAGAGAGAGAGAGAGAGAGAGAGAGAGAGAGAGAGAGAGAGAAAGAGAGGAAAGATATTACAAGGTTTAAGAAATAGAAATGGTTCTGTCTAGTATTTGAACTCCTCTGTCCTCTCTTGCTTTGAGGTGTGAAATAAACCCTACAGTACGTACTGTTGAGCAGTAGCACACTGCTCGTCTTAATATCTTAATATCTTCTCTTCAAAAGGGAGAGATTCCTTTGATTTGTTTTTTCTTCTGAAGAGCCCTTGAAAAAAAAGGCGGGCCTTCCGACTCCTCATCTGATGTGATAAGATAACAGGGAGGGGGAGGGGACCAAAAGGGGGAGGGGACCAAAAGGGGGAGGGTCTTAATACAAGCCCTCGTTCTCCCTCCTCCTTCCAATAATCATCATGTGAGGAAGATTCATTTGTGAAGCAAAGCGATTGGCTGAGATCTAATCATTCAGATTATATAGTGTTGTGTGTGACTGGTCCGAAGGATTTAATAAAATACAGTTCATCCATGATGCATTGTGGGTGATTGATCAGAGAGGCTATCCGTCTATTAATGGCGATGGTGGTTTTTAGCTTCGGGCTTCTGGCCTCAGACCCTCTCTCTCTCTCTCTCTCTCTCTCTCTCTCTCTCTCTCTCATCTATGATGATGATAAATGAACATTAGATAGAACCCTAATGAGTTTACTAAACATTTGGGATGTGAGCTAATAATGTGTCTGGCTGAGTGAGGAAGTAGCAGGGAGAGGGAGAATGAGCAATCC
>NC_048565.1:91896595-91904095 GCF_013265735.2 Oncorhynchus mykiss | reverse complement strand
AACGATTTTTGGGACCTATCCAGCTGGAATCCAAACATCTGACTCAAGGTCTGACTCAAAATCTGTACGAAAAAAAATCTGAAGTGATTTGATTTGCCTGGTTGTTATTCACAAAGACATGTCCAGCGCCTATTGTGTTACAGCCCTCTCTACCGCCAACTGTCTGTGTCTGTTTTAAAGAAGCGTGCGTGTGTGTGTGTGTGTGTGTGTGTGTGTGTGTGTGTGTGTGTGTGTGTGTGCGTGTGTGTGCGTACATGCAGGTGTGTGTGTGTGTGTGTGTGCGTACATGCGGGTGTGTGTGTGTGTGTGTGTGTGTGCGTACATGCGGGTGTGTCTGGGTCCTAACCACCGTCTGTACGGTCGTGGTTCCAACACGGTGTTGACAGTAAGCACACAGAGCTCCAGCAGGGCTTTTCACACTGCTCAACAAAAGGGGAGTGTCCCTCTTTGTGCATCACAATCAAATAGAGGCCCTTTTAGAACACATATGTCCCACTCTGAACAGCCTGGTCTGATGCTAACTAGCTGGAGCTGAACAGACTGGTCTGATGCTAACTAGCTGGAGCTGAACAGCCTGGTCTGATGCTAACTAGCTGGAGCTGAACAGCCTGGTATGATGCTAACTAGCTGGAGCTGAACAGCCTGGTCTGATGCTAACTAGCTGGAGCTGAACAGACTGGTCTGATGCTAACTAGCTGGAGCTGAACAGCCTGGTCTGATGCTAACTAGCTGGAGCTGAACAGACTGGTCTGATGCTAACTAGCTGGAGCTGAACAGCCTGGTCTGATGCTAACTAGCTGGAGCTGAACAGACTGGTCTGATGCTAACTAGCTGGTGCTGAACAGACTGGTCTGATGCTAACTAGCTGGAGCTGAACAGCCTGGTCTGATGCTAACTAGCTGGAGCTGAACAGCCTGGTCTGATGCTAACTAGCTGGAGCTGAACAGACTGGTCTGATGCTAACTAGCTGGAGCTGAACAGACTGGTCTGATGCTAACTAGCTGGAGATGAACAGCCTGGTATGATGCTAACTAGCTGGAGCTGAACAGACTGGTCTGATGCTAACTAGCTGGAGCTGAACAGAATGGTATGATGCTAACTAGCTGGAGCTGAACAGCCTGGTCTAATGCTAACTAGCTGGAGCTGAACAGAATGGTCTGATGCTAACTAGCTGGAGCTGAACAGCCTGGTCTGATGCTAACTAGCTGGAGCTGAACAGAATGGTCTGATGCTAACTAGCTGGAGCTGAACAGCCTGGTCTAATGCTAACTAGCTGGAGCTGAACAGACTGGTCTGATGCTAACTAGCTGGAGCTGAACAGCCTGGTATGATGCTAACTAGCTGGAGCTGAACAGCCTGGTATGATGCTAACTAGCTGGAGCTGAACAGCCTGGTATGATGCTAACTAGCTGGAGCTGAACAGACTGGTCTGATGCTAACTAGCTGGAGCTGAACAGCCTGGTATGATGCTAACTAGCTGGAGCTGAACAGCCTGGTATGATGCTAACTAGCTGGAGCTGAACAGACTGGTCTGATGCTAACTAGCTGGAGCTGAACAGCCTGGTATGATGCTAACTAGCTGGAGCTGAACAGACTGGTCTGATGCTAACTAGCTGGAGCTGAACAGACTGGTCTGATGCTAACTAGCTGGAGCTGAACAGACTGGTCTGATGCTAACTAGCTGGAGCTGAACAGACTGGTCTGATGCTAACTAGCTGGAGCTGAACAGCCTGGTCTGATGCTAACTAGCTGGAGCTGAACAGACTGGTCTGATGCTAACTAGCTGGAGCTGAACAGCCTGGTATGATGCTAACTAGCTGGAGCTGAACAGCCTGGTATGATGCTAACTTGTATCCTGTCTCTATAGTCCTTAACTCTGTCAGTCCCATGTATCCTGTCTCTATAGTCCTTAACTCTGTCAGACCCATGTATCCTGTCTCTATAGTCCTTAACTCTGGCAGTCCCATGTATCCTGTCTCTATAGTCCTTCTAAAGCTGTAATAAAATTGGTTGTTTTCTTCATACTGAAGAAGACTAAGTATTGGGTGCTTGATGTAGAAGTAGAAGGGGCTTGATGTAGAAGTAGAAGGGGCTTGATGTAGAAGTAGAAGGGGCTTGATGTAGAAGTAGAAGGGGCTTGATGTAGAAGTAGAAGGGGCTTGATGTAACAAATCCATATTTCTGTTTACAGTTTACTGTAAAATATTTCCATCAGATTGTTGTTGTTTTTATAAACACCCAATGGTTTCCTGTCCCAGTCCATATTATTTCTCTGTTTGTAATGCAATGTACTGACATGCAGGGCCAAGGAACTCAGCAATTCAGCTCCATCCTTGTTTGTTTCTGTCAGCTTCATCGTTAGCAAGACACACACACACACGAGAAGGTCTTTTTGCAAACTCAAGACGTGTGAGTGTATTTCGTCTTTCAGTCAGGAGCGACTGGCTGGAGCCGGCCTCTTCCGCAGGCCGTGTGTGTGTGTGTGTGTATGTGTGTGTGTGTGTGTGTGCGTGCGTGCGTGCGTGCGTGTGTGTGTGTGCGTGCGTGCATCTCTTCCTCTCGACACATGTTAAACTCATTTCCCCAAGCAACACACCATCCTATATTCAGCCTGATGTTTACTGACGTCACACTGGAACCCAACCACTGGTTAGGAAATAGTTTAATTACTTTTCTAATACGTTTCTTAGTAATTAATCTACTAAGAGTAAAGAAATCTGTAATTTTACCACAACTAAAACATGACTTTGTAGGAGATATTGAGTCCATGTGAGTGTTAGAATAATGTTAGTCAGAGGAAAGCAACCTGTCCAGGAGGCTGGGAGTCAGGGGCAGGCAGAAAGAGAAAGATATATATATATATAGAAAGAGAGAGAGAGAGAGGGAGAGAGAGAGAGAAAGAGAGGGAGGGAGAGAGAGAGAGAGCGACAGAGAGAGAGAGAGGGGGGGGGGGGTTGAGCACAAAATAAAGAATGTGACAGAGAGTGGTTTTCATTTTCTCAGAGAGAGTGTGAGAGTTAGACTAGCCTGCCAAGTTACAGGTTCAACTCTATAGCTCCTCAGGCCTGAAGCTCAGCCAAGTTACAGGTTCAACTCTGTAGCTCCTCAGGCCTGAAGCTCAGCCAGTCCATTTGCCAAGTTACAGGTTCAACTCTGTGGCTCCTCAAGCCTGAAGCTCAGCCAAGTTACAGGTTCAACTCTGTAGCTCCTCAGGCCTGAAGCTCAGCCAGTCCATCAGCCAAGTTACAGGTTCAACTCTGTGGCTCCTCAAGCCTGAAGCTCAGCCAGTCCATCAGCCAAGTTACAGGTTCAACTCTGTGGCTCCTCAGGCCTGAAGCTCAGCCAAGTTACAGGTTCAACTCTGTAGCTCCTCAGGCCTGAAGCTCAGCCAGTCCATCAGCCAAGTTACAGGTTCAACTCTGTGGCTCCTCAAGCCTGAAGCTCAGCCAGTCCATCAGCCAAGTTACAGGTTCAACTCTGTGGCTCCTCAGGCCTGAAGCTCAGCCAAGTTACAGGTTCAACACTGTGGCTCCTGAAGCCTGAAGCTCAGCCAGTCCATCAGGTTCAACACTGTGGCTCCTCAGGCCTGAAGCTCAGCCAAGTTACAGGTTCAACACTGTGGCTCCTGAAGCCTGAAGCTCAGCCAGTCCATCAGGTTCAACACTGTGGCTCCTCAGGCCTGATGCTCAGCCAAGTTACAGGTTCAACACTGTGGCTCCTGAAGCCTGAAGCTCAGCCAGTCCATCAGGTTCAACACTGTGGCTCCTCAGGCCTGAAGCTCAGCCAAGTTACAGGTTCAACACTGTGGCTCCTGAAGCCTGAAGCTCAGCCAGTCCATCAGGTTCAACACTGTGGCTCCTCAGGCCTGAAGCTCAGCCAAGTTACAGGTTCAACACTGTGGCTCCTCAGGCCTGAAGCTCAGCCAAGTTACAGGTTCAACACTGTGGCTCCTGAAGCCTGAAGCTCAGCCAAGTTACAGGTTCAACACTGTGGCTCCTGAAGCCTGAAGCTCAGCCAGTCCATCAGGTTCAACACTGTGGCTCCTCAGGCCTGAAGCTCAGCCAAGTTACAGGTTCAAACTCTGTGGCTCCTCAGGCCTGAAGCTCAGCCAGTCCATCACACCCTACCGTATAATGTGACTATCTTCATTCATTATAATACTGAGCGTGTTCTCATTGGACAGCTGTAGCCCTCTCACCTAGCCATTACCACCCAGTCGGCCGTGGAAAATGATATTATTCATAATCAATGCGTTCCATTATTAAGGTGAACATGTCAAACCGGTTCTGGTAAATCTGTGTGTGTGAATCGATGTGAATATGTGTTGGTGTGTTATATAGGTGAAGTGTTGGTGTGTTATATAGGTGAAGTGTTGGTGTGTTATATAGGTGAAGTGTTGGTTTGTTATATAGGTGAAGTGTTGGTTTGTTATATAGGTGAAGTGTTGGTGTGTTATATAGGTGAAGTGTTGGTTTGTTAAATAGGTGAAGTGTTGGTTTGTTATATAGGTGAAGTGTTGGTTTGTTATATAGGTGAAGTGTTGGTGTGTTATATAGGTGAAGTGTTGGTTTGTTATATAGGTGAAGTGTTGGTGTGTTATATAGGTGAAGTGTTGGTTTGTTATATAGGTGAAGTGTTGGTTTGTTATATAGGTGAAGTGTTGGTGTGTTATATAGGTGAAGTGTTGGTTTGTTATATAGGTGAAGTGTTGGTGTGTTATATAGGTGAAGTGTTGGTTTGTTATATAGGTGAAGTGTTGGTTTGTTATATAGGTGAAGTGTTGGTGTGTTATATAGGTGAAGTGTTGGTTTGTTATATAGGTGAAGTGTTGGTGTGTTATATAGGTGAAGTGTTGGTTTGTTATATAGGTGAAGTGTTGGTTTGTTATATAGGTGAAGTGTTGGTGTGTTATATAGGTGAAGTGTTGGTGTGTTATATAGGTGAAGTGTTGGTGTGTTATATAGGTGAAGTGTTGGTTTGTTATATAGGTGAAGTGTTGGTTTGTTATATAGGTGAAGTGTTGGTGTGTTATATAGGTGAAGTGTTGGTGTGTTATATAGGTGAAGTGTTGGTTTGTTATATAGGTGAAGTGTTGGTGTGTTATATAGGTGAAGTGTTGGTTTGTTATATAGGTGAAGTGTTGGTTTGTTATATAGGTGAAGTGTTGGTGTGTTATATAGGTGAAGTGTTGGTTTGTTATATAGGTGAAGTGTTGGTGTGTTATATAGGTGAAGTGTTGGTTTGTTATATAGGTGAAGTGTTGGTTTGTTATATAGGTGAAGTGTTGGTGTGTTATATAGGTGAAGTGTTGGTTTGTTATATAGGTGAAGTGTTGGTTTGTTATATAGGTGAAGTGTTGGTGTGTTATATAGGTGAAGTGTTGGTTTGTTATATAGGTGAAGTGTTGGTGTGTTATATAGGTGAAGTGTTGGTGTGTTATATAGGTGAAGTGTTGGTGTGTTATATAGGTGAAGTGTTGGTGTGTTATATAGGTGAAGTGTTGGTTTGTTATATAGGTGAAGTGTTGGTGTGTTATATAGGTGAAGTGTTGGTTTGTTATATAGGTGAAGTGTTGGTTTGTTATATAGGTGAAGTGTTGGTTTGTTATATAGGTGAAGTGTTGGTTTGTTATATAGGTGAAGTGTTGGTGTGTTATATAGGTGAAGTGTTGGTTTGTTATATAGGTGAAGTGTTGGTTTGTTATATAGGTGAAGTGTTGGTTTGTTATATAGGTGAAGTGTTGGTTTGTTATATAGGTGAAGTGTTGGTTTGTTATATAGGTGAAGTGTTGGTGTGTTATATAGGTGAAGTGTTGGTTTGTTATATAGGTGAAGTGTTGGTTTGTTATATAGGTGAAGTGTTGGTGTGTTATATAGGTGAAGTGTGCACACAGACAACGATCCTTTTTAGAGATTATAACCACAATCAGGCCTTGGTTACATTCAGCACACGTTTTGTATGTTACATTCTTTAAGGCAAGTAATCGAATACAACCAACAAAATGACTAACCATAGTGCTGTAGTATCTATCTCTCATTGCCATTGATAAGGCAGTAACCAGAAACCTGGAGTGGTTTTGATCAAGGCCCCTCACTCCATTTTTGACAGCCCTCGCTTTCTCCCTCCCCTCACACCTCCCTCCTCCCTCTCCCTCCATCCCTCCCGCCTCCCTCCTCCATCCATCACTCCCTCCTCCCTCCCTCCCCTCCTCCCTCCATCCCTCCCTCCTCTCTCCCTCCCCTCCTCCCTCCATCCCTCCCTCCTCCCTCCCTCTCCTCCTCCCTCCCTCCCCTCCTCCCTCCTCCCTCCCTCCCCTCCTCCCTCCTCCCTCCCCTCCTCCCTCCCCTCCTCCCTCCCTACCCCTCCTCCCTCCCCCCCCCTCCTCCCTCCTCCCTCCCTCCCTCCTCCCTCCCCTCCTCCCTCCTCCCCCCTCCTCCCTCCTCCCTCCTCCCTCCTCCCCCCTCCTCCCTCCCCTCCTCCCTCCCTCCCTCCCTCCCTCCCTCCTCCCTCCCCTCCTCCCTCCCCCCCTCCTCCCTCCTCCCTCTCTCACCTCAACCACCCTTCTCTTGCTTTCTTTAAAAACATGCAAACCGTAAGCCCTCTGGTTTCTGTGTACAAGGATCACACGGTGTAGGTTAACATGCCAAAGGCAAAAACTGAGACAGCTATATAATGGGAAGCCAAACAAACAAATGAGAGAGAAGCAAAACCAAGGCTGTGATTGGCAGTTCAAAAAGGAGCCAACCACGGATACACACACCGCCAAGTAAGTGTCTGCCGGGGTTATACGGTCGGCGAACACTAACAGATGTGTTTGAGTCACCCACAGCCGTACAACTGTACGTACGATACAGGAAATAGAAACATGTTGAGGTTTCCTTTGTTATTTCAACCTTCCTCAATCTGTCTGGGACGTCTCCATCTGTAGATTTGACCATAAAGAAGCTCTGAAGGAAAACAAGTAGAACTCTCTCTACCTCCCTCTCTCTGTCTCCTCCTCTCTCCCTCTCTCTCCCGCCCCTTACTCCATCTCTCCCTCCCTCTCTCTGTCTCCTCCTCTCTCCCTCTCTCTCCTGCCATTACTCCATCTCTCCCTCCCTCTCTCTGTCTCCTCCTCTCTCCCTCTCTCTCCTGCCATTTCTCCATATCTCCCTCCCTCTCTCTGTCTCCTCCTCTCTCCCTCTCTCTCCTGCCATTACTCCATCTCTCCCTCTCTCTCTCTGTCTCCTCCTCTCTCCATCTCTCCCTCCCTCTCTCTGTCTCCTCCTCTCTCCCTCTCTCTCCCCCACTTACTCCATCTCTCCCTCCCTCTCTCTGTCACTCCCTCTCCCCCTTTCTCCCTCTCTTTCTCCCTCTGTCCCTCCCTCTCTCTGTCTCTCCCTCTCCCCCTCCCTCCCTCCCTCCCCCTCTCTCTCCCCCTTTCTCCATCTCTCCTCCCCTTTCTCTGTCCCTCCCTCTCCACTCTCTCCCTCTCTTTCTCCCTCCCTCTCTCTGTCTCTC
>NC_048565.1:91861595-91889095 GCF_013265735.2 Oncorhynchus mykiss | reverse complement strand
TCTTTTTATTTTTTGCTTCTCTTGTCTCTGTCTCTCTCTCTATCCAGCTCCCTCCCTCCCTCTCTCCTTCTCTCTATCTAGCTCCCTCCCTCCCTCTCTCAATCTAGCTCCCTCCCTCCCTCCCTCTCTCCCTCTCTCTATCTAGCTCCATCCCTCCTCCCTCCTCTCTCTCTCTCTCTCTATCTAGCTCCCTCCCTCTCTCCCTATCTCTATCTAGCTCCCTCCCTCTCTCCCTCTCTCTATCTAGCTCCCTCCCTCCCTCTCTCTATCTAGCTCCCTCCCTCTCTCCCTCTCTCTATCCAGCTCCCTCCCTCTCTCCCTCCTCCCTCTCTCTATCTAGCTCCCTCCCTCCCTCCCTCCCTCCTCCCTCTCTCTATCTAGCTCCCTCCCTCCCCTCTCTCTCTCTCTATCTAGCTCCCTCCCTCCCCCCCTCTCTCTCTCTCTCTATCTAGCTCCCTCCCTCCCCCTCTCTCTCTCTCTCTATCTAGCTCCCTCTCTCCCTCCCTCCTCCCTCTATCTAGCTCCCTCCCTCCCTCCTCCCTCTCTCTATCTAGCTCCCTCCCTCCCCCCCACTCTCTCTCTATCTAGCTCCCTCCCCCCCTCTCTCTCTCTCTATCTAGCTCCCTCCCTCCCCCCAACTCTCTCTCTATCTAGCTCCCTCCCCCCTCTCTCTCTCTCTCTATCTAGCCCCCCCCACTCTCTCTCTATCTAGCTCCCTCCCTCCCCCCCTCTCTCTCTCCCTCTCTCTATCTAGCCCCCCCCCCCCCCACTCTCTCTCTATCTAGCTCCCTCTCTCTATCTAGCTCCCTCTCTCTATCTAGCCCCCTCTCTCTCTGTCTCTGTCATGGGATTCCTTCCACTCTCCGCCCCTCTCCCCCCTCCCCCCTCCCCCTTCCTTCTCTGTCCAATGTTCCTATTGGACTTCTGTTACACTCACATTGTTGGGTGAGATTGAAGCACAAAGTGCAGAGACACTGGATCCCTTTTTAACTGTGTTTTAGTCACAATACAAAGTCAAGCAATTGTATGGGAAGAGCAGCTAGCGCTCATTATGTCAGAGACGCCCTGTTTTAAAGTGCTCGCCTGACTTTGAAGCCCCGAAGAATACACAATATCACCGGGCACGACAAGTGAAGAAGACCTTGTGTTTCCTCTGCCTTCCCAGGGAGCATTGCAGGCAAGGGAGAGGGCACAGGGAGGGGAACGGCTAGGCTACACGTTTCCACTGAGAGGGTACAGGGAGGGGAACGGCTAGGCTACACGTTTCCTCTGAGAGGGCACAGGGAGGGGAACGGCTAGGCTACACGTTTCCTCTGCCTTCCCAGGGAGCATTGCAGGCAAGGGAGAGGGTACCGGGAGGGGAACGGCTAGGCTACACGTTTCCTCTGAGAGGGTACAGGGAGGGGAACGGCTAGGCTACACGTTTCCTCTGAGAGGGTACAGGGAGGGGAACGGCTAGGCTACACGTTTCCTCTGAGAGGGTACAGGGAGGGGAACGGCTAGGCTACACGTTTCCTCTGAGAGGGTACAGGGAGGGGAACGGCTAGGCTACACGTTTCCTCTGAGAGGGTACAGGTAGGGGAACGGTTAGGCTACACGGTTCCACTGCTTCACACCATAACAAACCGGCTCGCTGTGAGACTTACAGAGCACTGGCTCGAGGTTATGTGAGACTTACAGAGCACTGGCTCGAGGTTATGTGAGACTTACAGAGCACTGGCTCGAGGTTATGTGAGACTTACAGAGCACTGGCTCGAGGTTATGTGAGACTTACAGAGCACTGGCTCGAGGTTATGTGAGACTTACAGAGCACTGGCTCGAGGTTATGTGAGACTTACAGAGCACTGGCTCGAGGTTATGTGAGACTTACAGAGCACTGGCTCGAGGTTATGTGAGACTTACAGAGCACTGGCTCGAGGTTATGTGAGACTTACAGAGCACTGGCTCGAGGTTATGTGAGACTTACAGAGCACTGGCTCGAGGTTATGTGAGACTTACAGAGCACTGGCTCGAGGTTATGTGAGACTTACAGAGCACTGGCTCGAGGTTATGTGAGACTTACAGAGCACTGGCTCGAGGTTATGTGAGACTTACAGAGCACTGGCTCGAGGTTATGTGAGACTTACGCAGCACTGGCTCGAGGTTATGTGAGACTTACAGAGCACTGGCTCGAGGTTATGTGAGACACAGCGTTTTCTTCTCTCTCTTTTTTTTTTTACCTATGATTGAATTACGTCTCAGATCTCATCTGTTGTGTCGCAGTTCTATGGACTATTTGGACTGTCAGTCTGCAACGTCTTCCCTTCTCTCTCAGTCAGCGCCACAAAATTCACCATAGTTAAACAATACTAATAAAATACTAATACAATACTAATACAATACTAATAAAATACTAATAAAATATTAATAAAATACTAATAAAACAATAATAAAATACCAATAAAATACGAATAAAATACTAATAAAACAATAATAAAATACTAATAAAACAATAATAAATACTAATAAAACAATAATAAATACTAATAAAACAATAATAAATACTAATACGTTACTAATAAAATAATAATAAATACTAATAAAACAATAATAAATACTAATAAAACAATAATAAATACTAATACGTTACTAATAAAATAATAATAATAAAATACAAATAAAATTAAGCAACAACATTGCAGAGTGATAACAGTGCTAAGCACAGAACTAGTCAAATCTAACTTGTTAACAGGTTATTACTAATACTGGACAGATGACATTACACACACACACACACACACACACACACACACACACACCCTCATGGACATATCACATCACACACGCTGTCATTCCACTGTCAAATAATGAAGTCCATTTCTCAACCAATAGGAGGTGATATAGAAACACGTGGAAACACTTGTATAGATGTGTACAACTGAAGTAGGTCTGAAAAGCATCATTTTACCTCTACCTATTACCACAAAACCAATAGGAGGTGATATAGAAACACGCGTATAAATGTGTACAACTGAAGGAGGTCTGAAAAGCATCATTTTACCTCTACCTATTACCAAAAAACAACATTCTGTTAATAAAAATGATACATGTTTCTAAGTAACATCAAAATAACCTAAATACAATATAGAGTCATAATACACACATTCATAAATACATATACAGTTATAATACAATAGTGTGTAATGGCGGTAAATGAACGCATAAATACCCAGAATGCAATCATACACGTGATTGTGAATACATGTAAACATGCATACATTCTGCCAGAGCTGCTCCAGTCCAGAATGTGAGTCTCGTCTGTGAGCTCTGTGTTCCACTGGTTGACACATAGACTCTGTCGCTGACTGACTGAGTGAAAGGCAGCAACTGGCCGTCCATATTTGATTACTAATAAAGAGAGATGTTCCCTGTGTCAGATACCAAATACTCTCCGCTAAGCAAACAGATATTCTAACAACTCAAACATTGGCATTGCTATCCACTGGTGGCCCATATTTCACCCGGGGTTTTAACTCGTCGTCTTTCCCTCTCCTGGTTTCTCCATATTTCACCCGGGGTTTTAACTCATCGTCTTTCCCTCTCCTGGTTTCTCCATATTTCACCCGGGGTTTTAACTCATCGTCTTTCCCTCTCCTGGTTTCTCCATATTTCACCCTGGTTTTAACTCATCGTCTTTCCCTCTCCTGGTTTCTCCATATTTCACCCTGGTCTTAACTCATCGTCTTTCCCTCTCCCAACATACTTGTTCACATCCAATGAACTACGACTGAGAAAACTGTGCTCAGCCAGTAGCAGTAACAATACATCTAACGTCATATCAAGCTCTCCTGGACAGTGGGCCGCATGTAGGAAGGCAGCCAAGCACTCAGATTCACATAGAAATACAGTTTTTTTTTATTTTTATTTTACCTTTATTTAACCAGGCAAGTCAGTTAAGAACAAATTCTTATTTTCAATGACGGCCTGGGAACAGGGGCAGGGGCAGAACGACAGATTTGTACCTTGTCAGCTCGGGGGTTTGAACTCGCAACCTTCCGGTTACTAGTCCAACGCTCTAACCACTAGGCTACCCTGTCGCCCCATAGAAATACAGTATAGTGGAATAAATGACAGAGTACTGAATAAAAAACACTTGTTCGTAAATTAGGAGGCGGCCACTCAATGATACAAGTCTGAAGGTAAAGCCAAGCGCACTCCAAGCGTTAACAACGGACTCCCGCAGAAAAGCAGGGCAGAGCACAGAGAGAGGAAAGGCCGAGGAAACTGTTTCCCCTGACAACTCGCTAGCAATTACCCAATCCCCCACAGAGACCTCCGGGTTTCCAAGTCAACCCACCTGTGCAACAACGCAGGAGAACAACAAACACAGAGACAGTACAATGCTGCGAGACAGAGAGACAGAAGTTGGGCACCACAGAATCCCCAAGAATGACTACAACAACAGTCCCAGAATGACTACAACAACCATGACCATCGCACTCCGCACATACACACAGCACATACACACAGCACATACACACAGCACATACACACAGCACATACACACAGCACATACACTCCGCACATACACACAGCACATACACACAGCACATACACACAGCACATACACACAGCACATACACACAGCACATACACACAGCACATACACACAGCACATACACACAGCACATACACACAGCACATACACACAGCACATACACACAGCACACGCCACACGACTAAACCAGAGTAGAGAAAAGATCTGTACCGAACAGCGGGTCTGTTTCTTACCTGTCGATGATAACGGGGTCTGAAGGAGTCTCGTTCCTGTTGCCACAACTCTTCTTATCACAACACCGACTACAGAGAGGAGGAAATGAAGATGTGATCCAGTCAGGTTCACACAGGCAGACCAATTCTAATCTTTTGACCCCTTTTTTTTTTTATAGGCAAAAGATCCAGATTGGTTAAAAAAGAAAGATATCAGATTTGGGCTGCGTGTGTAAACTGCAGCTTAAAGAGATTCACACAGTGTGGATCTTCGCATGTTTAATTGTTACTTCCTAACATTTTATTTTAATTATTTAATTCTATATTTATCTAAGCGTGACAGTGTTTAGATAATGATTGTTGCTGAGCTGTGCCTGTATGCCTGGCGCTAGCGGTCTGTCTGTCTGTTGATTGGTAGGGAACCTAGTCAGTCTCGCCACGCCGGGCAAACGGGTAAACATCTCCTCCATCTGTGTCCCAAATGGCACCCTATTCCCATAGACCTCTGGTCAAATGTAGTGCACTAACGTAGGGAATAGGGTGCCCATTTGGGACGTAGCCCTTAGCATTGCCCTGTGTCCCAAATGGAGCCCTATTCCCATAGACCTCTGGTCAAATGTAGTGCACTAACGTAGGGAATAGGGTGCCCATTTGGGACGTAGCCCTTAGCATTGCCGAGCACGGCTGTTGCACGTTTGCTAGTCTCAGGGAGACAACATGTTTGTGGTGTTGTGTCTCTAGCACTGAACTGAGAACAGAAGACGCCAGGAGGCTGGGGAATCGTCTTTCCACAGCTTCAGCTTTTTTTTTTGTTTCCCTCTAATTGTCAAGCTGTTAATTCTGGAGAGGATGCAGACGGCCATCTTCAAAACCAGCCTTTCTGTGATAGGCCAGAGATTCATTAGAACGCTCAGAAGCCGTGCAGCCCCTGCATCAATCGTTCACTGAAGTAGCATTGTCTCGGTTTAGCCGCTGGTGCCGGTTATGGTGCTGGGGTCTAGCCATAGCTACCGATGGGGATAGGACCGGACCCAAAGCATTGTCTCGGTTTAGCCGCTGGTGCTGGTTATGGTGCCGGGGTCTAGCCATAGCTACCGATGGGGATAGGACCGGACCCAAAGCATTGTCTCGGTTTAGCCGCTGGTGCCGGTTATGGTGCCGGGGTCTAGCCATAGCTACCGATGGAGATAGGACCGGATCCAATACTGTGTGGTACAGTTTTATTCATGTTGAAATTATACCAAAAAATGTTTTTATTTTATTTTTTAAAGCCTAGTTGTGTGATGGTTACATGTCCAGACGAGCTCAGTGAACACCATATGGTGTGAGGAGAGTGTGAAGCTCTTTAAAGCTGCTACTGAAAGTTAAAGAGAATAAACAACGTCTAACAGTCCTCCACTTCTAGAGCTCCAAAACCACATCTGTTTTCAACCGGAAACGGCCTTTAAATACAAGCCGTGTGTGTACACACACACACACACACACACCTCTGATACATTCATTGATATGCAAACCGTCATCTAAAGGGAAAACATAGCTTTTTTTTGTACGTTATGGCGTGGTGATGAGGTGTAGTTCGACCCTCTTGGAGCAGGATGACGCCTGCTGTGTGGGCTACTGTGTGGGTCAGCTCGTGACAAACAGGGATTCAACCCAACTTCATAAGAGCAGTGACTTTATCTAATGCGGGGGGTGGGGGGGGGGGGGGGGGGCAAGATTATCAAAGCTCCATTTCTGTTTTTTTTATTCCGCGAGTCAAACGGAACGCCCGTTGACAGAACACAGGAATGTGCCGTCATCTGTTCTCTGTGTTGTGTCTGTTGTCAGTTGACCAATCAAACCCAACTATAGTAGGCCAAATCGATACAGGGATTCTGGCCTGTAATTCCTAACGGTCATTGAATGCAACCTCCCTAGTTATAATATTCTATTTCGCATAATATTATGTCTGAGAATAGGCAGCCTATGTAAAATTGGCTATGAGTCTGCCGATATGCACCGAGGTGTTTTCATTGCAACAAGAGATTGAGGTTGATGCGTTAATACATCTACTAAGGAGTATCCTCAAAACCCCCCAACTCAGCATTTTAATAACAAAGCAAAGAAATATATATAAAAATAAAAAAAATTAAAACAAGCATTATTAAAAAGACGTTGAAATGTAGCTAATCACCGTGACAAGCTCTTACCTGCACATGATTTCGTGTGTGAGAAGCACTCGGCACATCTCTGGGTTTTTGTCTTGACCTTCATAGATAATAGCCTTGGAATCAAAGAGAGAAGTACATCAGAAGCAGACGTTTAAAATATCGAACTGGATAACACGTTGCACATTTGCCGATCTCTGTGGGCTATAGGATATAAACCTTAACCTACACCACAATAACATTCAATTCATACATGGATCAATTCATTATATAATTGATTATTAATTCATAAAGTATATAGGCCTACTAATATTGACATATGGGTCTACATACAGCAATTGTATAGTTTACGTTTTATAGGTTAAATTGTAAATTCAAAATATAAATTCATTTCTCGTAGATAATTTCCAAACAATTAATTTCTTTACAAAATATAAATGTATATATTTTGTCATGTAAATAAATAGCCTAAATTATTTGCTAGACCACAACAACAACAAAAATGTCAAATAGGTTAATATGTGTATATGTTGTTTATATATTTTTTATTTTTATTTTTATTCATTTATCCCAGGATAATACCAATAATATGGTTCTGCTGCAGATGGGCGATGTAAATAATACCCATTTCCGTATACATCAGCGCCATTCTAATCTACAGATATTTCGGGGGGAAAGAGCTAATGGGCAATCTGTTGTTTATTTTGAGCCGCTAACAATGATTTTTCTCGGATACAAAAAAAAGCGGTGTCGGGGGGGTTCGGTTGAGTAATTTTTGAGCATTGGCTTTAACAGATGGCGTGGAGCTGTAGGTGCGCTCGGCCTCAGTTCTTTTTTGCTCTCTGTCTGTCTCTCTCCCTCCCCTCGTTCTGCCCCGGGTCTGTGATTGCACGGCTACAGCCCGACAACAGCAGCCTGCCTATCCCGCGCGCACCGCCGTTACATCTTGGATGAATGTAAAACCAAAGAAGCGGGGCTTTTAATCAAAGATAAACTCTTTATAATTAGCAATTAAGTAAAACGCATGACACACTATAGGGCCTTATCACAATTGATTTAACAATGAACAACAACGCTGCTATAGCAAGAGGGGACATAAGCGGGTGAATAAAAAACACATCACTACGTAAGATATTTCACAGCTAAATGAGATAGGGATTTTAATATTGTTTTTTGGTGCTTCTGGTAGTAGTTGAAAACACATCGGAACCAGCTCTGTTCCATTGGAGGTGAGAGGGGTACCACGTAGCCTAGCTACAACATCTATATATGAGGGATTTTGGGGAGTATTGCAGTTATCATCATGTGATTTATTTCCCGTGTCTCGGCTGAAGAAACAGAAATCCATAAACTGCCGGTTCAGCGTCATTGACTCTCTGATCATAGACAGACCTATATAGGCTACAGTCAACGAGGAGCGGGGCGAATCTAACGTGTAGCCTATATTTCCTATATAATAATAAGAGGTGACAAATTATGAAATAAAAAAAACTGGTCATAACAATGCTGTTTAACCCTGGACACTGGAGCTATAGGCTATTCAGTGAACTTGGCGGAGGGCACTTAACAATAAGCCCATACTAGCCGAGAAGTGATTTCCGAAAACATTCAAGGTTGAGGAAACGCGCCACATTGTCCACTCAAGTGGCCTCTCATACTAAAAAGGGGCTCTTGTTATTGAACCGAGACTTTCTTTTTTTTTTAGCAATAATAGTCTCGTCTGTTTGTCACAATAAATAATTATTTGAACATTTCTGAACTGATGGACTGTCAACGCACAATTATACTACATAGCAGATAAGACCTATGTTTGTTGATGGCTACGACATCCCATCTATTAGCACATAAGACAAATTAGTGGTTAATTGACTAAAAATGCGCTCACGAGCCAATACACAAAGCACGGTAGTAGACCTACAAAACCAATTCATTTCAGGAACCGTAATATCAGCTAAATATTTTATAGCATTCTCCCCCCCCAAAAAAAAATATATAATATCTCATGTCAAAGTATAATCGCGATTTTAAAAAGAGAAATTAAATAGACCCCATTAAACACTTTTGCTGCGAATTAAATAAACATTAAGGGGAATCGTGCACGGGTATACGGGAGACCCCTGGAGCTCACAACCCGAATTAAAGAGAGGCCACTAAAGGTTATTATTGTAATTAACTATATATCGGATATCTACAACTGTCCATCTCTATAGCCGAGTCACAAAAGTTGTATAAAATAAAAAATAATAACAACAATTACAATCGCTCCAACCCGAGAGCGAGCTGATTTATAGTGAAATATAAACGATTAAAAAAAAACACAACCACACATGGCCTAATAACTTACAGGCTCATAATTGAAGCATATATCTTCTGTAATAGGGTCAACTTTAAAACCACGCACGTTTCCACAACACACGTTATATTTCAAGCACCATACGCATACAATTTGGCATTGCAGATAAGTATATTAAAATACAAAATCTTACCTGTTTTGTCATGGAATCGATTAATCGTACGAAAAGATCCTGTTCTGTTCTGACACCTGTGAATAAAGTATATATATTTTATATCTTGTCATTTACACTGACAAGTATCTTGTTATTTACACTGTGATTTTGCTTCCACATTATATTTTAGAAAATATATGTCTTACAATTTTTTACTGACATAAAATAAATATAATTAAAACACGGTTTCTTTGTTTTTTAATAAACATGTGTCATCTCAATACATGTTCATGATCATCATCTGGTTCGCGTCAGGTTAAAACGTGGATTCATATCTGATTCTCCACGCATCGCTAACTGAGCGTGGATTAACCATAGACGACGCTAGCTGACACCGACCGACACTGTAGGCAATTTACCACTTTAAAAATGTAACCCAATATCAGACTAACAACCACCATACAACGTTATCTGGCGGAATCAATGTCCAAGCACGCATCCCTGATTTGTACGTATTCACTTCATAATAACCAGACACGGTTTATTTCCTTCATCAGTAGCTATACCACTTACCGTTGCTGTACAGTAACTGTAGTTTGTAGTGTATCCCATTGTTAGTTTTTTCACTGTTTGGTTCCTGAAAATAATGAGCATTGAATCAGTGTTCACATACATTTACTGTGTTTTGTTGACATTTGTCTTGATATGTGGTAATTATGAGCTCACAAAATAGGCTATTATGAAGGGGTCAAGTGGGAGAGGGGTGGGTATCTATCTGTGTAGAGTAAAAAAATTAAAAACTACATGTATAAAATAATTTTGCGACATTCGAAGTCATTTAGAAAATCCACATAACTGCACGTGTCTCCTCCACCGCCTATGACGTGTTTCTGCCTTTACCACCAAATGATGAACTGTGTAGGTGAAAATAAATTTAAAAAATAAAAAAAAAATGAATAAAATGGGACGATATTCCAAAGAAATGGCGCTTACTTTGTCCTTCTCCACAAAGTCCACATAAGCTGTCCGTTCGATCTCCACCGGCTGTCCTTGTCTGTCATACAGCGCAAGAACGAAGTGGAAAAAGTTGGATTTTCTGAGGTTGGACGGTGGTTGCTTCTCGTAGTGTGCCCGAGCCAAACCCACACCGCTGCGGGGAGAAGAGAGAGGAGCACCTCGGTTAGATGGGAGAGAGATACACTGCAGATGGAGCTAGCGTCAGATGAAAACATTGGGAGATGGTGTGAAAGGCACGTTTTTAGAGACAAGAGATTTCTTGATTTGTCACTTTAACAGTAATATGATGTAATGAGCGTTGGAGAACGCGCTGAAGAGAAGAGTCGCATAGGGAGATTGTAATTGATACATGGCAATGTGGGGATTTAGGGGCAATCTGAGAAATGCATAAAAAATTGGATGTTTGGCAAACGTACCTTTGGGCGGCTGTGTTCGCATCCACTACCCCAGATGTGTGCATCCACGAGCGGACCGAGTTCATCCCGCTGCCCAGCGGTTCCTCTTTCATAGTCGTCCCCCCTCTAGGTAAGCCTATATTTTCCTGAATTCCAAACATTAAAACAGTTTCGTACAAACCCGCTCCAGCCAAATGAGAATAATAGGAAGGTAGTTGTTGAAGAGCAATCTTTCCTTCTTGGTGGTTGAACAAATAACAGTAAAATAAGTTTGTTGTAGTTAAAACGTGTAGAACGAAACAAAAGTCCCAGTTGAGTTCACAAGTCCTGTCTCCTTGAGCCCGTCCTGTGTTGGCACGACATGAACAATTCACAGAGTGGGTTACTGTAGTCTATCTCGGTAGCTGGTTGGGACGTGATCCTAGTCGTTGAAGAAGTCGTTCAAATAGCAGGATATGGTTGTAGTTGCTTCTGTTTTATTCTATTTTTTATTCGAAATGCGTTTGAAGAAAACTTTTTTTGTTTTTGGTGATGGCTCCTCAAGCTGGAGTCATCATTACAACAAGCATTTACAACAACAACAAAAAAGCTTCAGTTGAATCGACCACTTCTGGCAATGCGCTCCAGCTCCAGAAGACAAAATAAACGAAATGATTACTATGGAGGTGTTCCTGGACACAGGAGAGGTTGATGAGAGGCCTTTAGCGTCTTGCAGAATGGGATGGAAGCATACAAAACTCAACCCTCTATCCCCGAGGAGTGGAACCTTTCCCGGGAGCCAAAACTCTAAACCCACGGGATGCGCGCTGTCAGAATATGACGCGCTGGTGGGCGGAGCTTCGACCATATACGGAACAGTGACACGTCCTGTCCCTGAACGAGCTTCATTCTGGAGAGTCCTAGATTTCAATAGCTGCCTGGCTGAAACCCGAGAGCTCCAGCAAGGCAAGCTCCACTTTTTCCTCCATCAAATGTAGAGATTCCCCCCCTCAATTTCACATCTTGTGACGTTAATATTCACTAAACATGAAATCCTAAAGGACAAGAGTGTAGCCGATACAACATATTATAGGGAAGGGAGCGGAATTGTCACTAAATACTTTACCCAGGTAGGCTGCTATATGTGATGTTCTCAGCGTTGAATGAGTAAATATCGACTAAAAGTCGGAGGGAAAAGCATAACATGTCTATAGGAGCATAAAGGAAGAGCTTTCCAATCCATTTGGTCAAAACTAGATACAATGCCAATGGGATATATTTCACTATTACTATTTGTTAAGGCTTTTACAAATCTAAATTGGCATGTTTTATAGAGGAGGTCGCCAGCGCATATATATATATAATCAAAGTTAATCAATGCTATTTTAATGCAGCCATGTTTCAAGTGATGGAATATAACGCGTCTCTCAAGGCGAACTAAAGTAACTCTGCTGCCAACAGTAGCCTGGGTATTACTATCTTTATAAAGGGAAATGCGTCAGATGTCTGTATCCCAGGCTACTACCATTTGCATGGTAAGAACTCGTATCGATTCAATGTGCAATACCTCATGTCTGTCGTTGAAGTTTATTAAACAGCCGGGCATCGTTGCAACGTGTTAGCCTAATGCAATGCGCAGGTTGTATGTGTGCTATACATGAATGTTCAATACGATAGTTGATTTAGTTTAATGTGGGTGTACATCATTCTATTCAGTGAACTGACTCGGGGGATGCGCGGTGTCCAACCTCTCTCTTCTTGAATAACAGACCTGTATTTTATTATAATAAAGAAACCCTTTTAAATAGCACAATAATATGACGGGAAGGTATTTCTCCTTCAGGGCAATGCTTTCTTGTTGCCAATTTGCAGACCTTTTTTTAAAAAAGCTATATTTTTACATTGTAATTAATCGGCAACAAAAAAAAAAAAGTGAAGTCCGATTTGGGTTATCAGGGGACCCCACAGCCCCGTGCACTAAAGGGGTGGGATGGGTGTACGTGGAAAGGAAGAGAGATGTGTTTTAGACAGCATTTTGCTGGGGTTGGGGGTTAATGACTATTGCCAAAGATAAGTGAATTATCAAAGCGGCTGTTGTTCTTGCGTCGTCTCTAAATCCATTCCTTTCCCGGCCCTGCACGTCCTAATTAAATACGTAAGTATAATAAAACAGCATTTTATTACTATTTTAGGATAATATCGTTAAGCTATTCTATTTCTAGACAATTTACAATTTATTAATTTACAATTTATTGTGTCAACCCGGAAAATATTGTACTAAGTGTTAATTTTAATGGGTTCATATGCAAATTGCTTATAAATTATTATTTGCTCGATAAATTGATGTGACGTAGAACAATGTTACCAATGCCGCGTTTGCGGCGTTGCAAGTCAAATGTTATAACGTTGAAATAGAGCGCACTTGACTTTTTTTAGTTTTTTTCCCCTCTAAATATGTTATTTCAATTAGTCATAAATTAAGTTACTTGCCAACGTGTTTTTATTTTTTTATCTCAGTAAAATTCTGTCTTGGAAACTGCATATTGCACCAAGTAGCCTAATGATATGTTTAATACCGATTATACAACAAAGGGCCTGAAATCTGATGACCAAAGTAGGGTTTTTAGGACAGATCCTGTTCAAACGGATACTGTTGACGGGAGAGAAAGAGGTTCTCGGACAGTTCGACAACCCCATCACGTAGGTAACGACCCCGTCATAAAAAAAAGGAGTTTTAAACCTTATTTGACAACAAATGCAGCTGCTCCTCTTTTTTGGACGATATTAGGCGAAAATGAATGCAAATCTGTGTTGGGAGCCATCTGGACAGGAATAGGGAATCAGCTGCTGCCACAACAGGCGCTGAGCCTGAATCTATTTCAGCTCATTTTCTAGGATCATCTGGTCGCGTGCTAAATGCTCTCTTTCATTTCAACCAAGTTTTAACTTTGCCTTCCTCTCTAACTGCTTCCGTCAGACAGACGGAAATTAATCAAGGTGCTTAGGACGGAAAGGAAAAAAACGGGACGTTGATGGACATATAAGTGCATATTTTAATTTATGATCATGTCTCAATTTGACATATGAGTGCTTCTCGCACGTGCTTATTCTGTGGTGGTGTTTAAACATCAGCGACACACGCAGCGAGCGACATCTCAACAAGTCATGATGTTGATGCACGGATAGATTATTCTTTAGCAATAAAAAGTCATAACAAAGCAATAGCATAATAAGTCAAGATAAATTATAATAATAATGATAATAATAATAACAACAAAAATATTAATAATATTAATAACAATACGTCTATTATATTCTAATATCAAGTCACTAAAAAGCTTGTGTATATTTTGCATTCAACATTAACTGCGCGTGTAGCCCATTCTGCTCTAATCATAACGACCATGTGTGCGGATTTAGTTGTAGAAGATCGCTAATGTTATATCTCATTTGGAGAAGTGTGCTAATGGTGAACGCCAGACAACAAAAATCAAAACCGCAATGTTAGTCATGCAGGAGGAGTGTTGGTTTGAATAAGATTTGCTTGGTGTTGCCAAGACCTCCGGAAGAAAACGACCCTCCTCCTTATTGTGTGTGAAGTGTTCCTTTTGTGTGAATTTACGGGGTGAGGCTCCAATGATCCCCCCACAAATTTGCATTTAAATAGCGACATCAACCGATTCGCGTGCCACACACCAATGGGTCTCCCAGATGTCAAGGCAAAGTCGGTGAGATGGCCATAGCCCAGCTGTCCTCTCCTCTCCTCCAGTCGCAACATCATACCAAAGCACAGAGAGAGAAAGACTAAATATACCAACGTTTTCCTGTTTTCATCTCCGATCGCTAAAGCAGCGTGTCGTGTTACTTGACTGTACAGTGGGCTATATAGCCCGATGCTGTGGCAGCAGAAAAAAATGAACAAGACTTCACTGAGTGAAGGAACATAGATAGAAGAAAAAATATCCAAACAAGACGCGATTATATTAATGTTTTAAACAGGACATGGTTTCATTACTTTGCTAGATAGTCCACATATTCCTTAATGCCAGGCTGGGATGCGAAAGCTCACAATAAGTAGCAGACAGAGAGCTTTATTGGCATGACAAGGACACGAAATAAAATAACAGACTATTTGACAATGCAAAAAAACATTGAACACAGGACTCTCTCAAACTGAGACATTAGTTAGCGTAATCTTTTATCCCATAAATGTCAATTTCTCTGCAGCCTAAATATGCAAGTCAGTTTGTGGTTGATGGCACGGTGGGCAATATAGGGGTCCTGCTTTCACGGTTACAGCACCAATTGAACTGGAACGCTTTGTGTGGCTTTTAGAAACGTGGTTTAACATAAAGGAAACTTATTTTAGATGCAGTTGAATCCTCCACATGTAAAATATTTTCAGATATAGTTGAAAGAAGTCCTCTTTCACTTCAGACAAATATCGACATTCAGCACTTTCCAATATTTCACTTTTACCGCTTCCTCTCTCTCGCTCTCTCTAGTGTGTGTGTTTGTGTGTGTGTTCGTAGTAGGCCGACTGCACCATCATCAACCAAATGTCAGAGCTGAGTGACTGCGCATCAAAAACACTCAACTGCACCTATGACAGTTTTTCAGTTGCATAGATTAGTATTCCACGCCCTAATCATCACATAATAAATTACACAATTAACTGTTAGATAGCACACGAAGTTAAACTATATAGGCAAGTCACTAACAACATGCATGTCAGATGGAATCTTATTTCAGAACGAAAAAAAATCATATTTCTTACTCATAAAATGTTCTTAATATTTATGCCAAAACAACATGCTTCTAATTTGTTTCAATAACCGTAAATATGCCGATCATAAGTCAACTCTTAAAACAAAGGATCGTCTCTGCTTTATAAGCGCTGCGTCTCTTTCCCCGTGGCTTGTTTCAAATTCAATGTTGTTAATGATTACGGGAAATCAAACATGAGTATTGGCAAAATCACGAACACTTTAATGTGCCCTCTGAGAGTATTCATACCTCTTGACTTATTCAACATTTTGTTGTGTTTACAGCCTGAATTCAAAATGGATTAAATATATATTTTTTCTCACCCAATCGACACACGTTAATAATGACAAAGTGAAAAATTGTTTTTTCGATTTTTTTGCAAATTTATTGAAATTGAAATACAGCTATATCAAATTTACATGTAAATTTATAATGTATATGTATATTTATATGTAAACCTATACCTAGGTTCAACCCCCTGAATCAATGCATGTTAGAATCACATTTGATAGCAATTACAGCTGTGAGTCTTTCTGGGTAAGTCTCTCAGAGCTTTGCACACCTGAATTGTACAATATTTGCACATTATTCTTAAAAAAAAATATTTAAGCTCTATCAAGTTGGTTGTTGATCATTGCTAGACAATGATTTTCAAGTCTTGCCATAGATTTTCAAGCCAATTTATTAAATCAAAACTGTAACCACTGTAGGCTACTCAGGAACATTCAACGTCGTCTTGGTAAGTAACTCCAGTGTAGATTTGGCCTTGTGTTTTAGGTTATTGTCCTGCTGAAAGGTGAATTAATCTCCCAGTGTCTGGTGGAAAGCAGACTGAACCAGGTTTTCCTATAGGATTTTGCCTGTTCTTAGCTCTATTTCCATTTATTTTTATCCCTAAAAAAAAAAAACCTCCATAGTCCTTGCCGATGACAAGCATACCCATAACATGATGCAGCCACCAACCATCCTTGAAATATGAAGAATGGTCCTCAGTGATGTGTTGGATTTGCCCCAAACATAACCGTTTGTGGTGTATTCAGGACATGAAGTTCATTTCTTTGACAAATAGTTTGACAGTTTAACTTTAGTTCCTGATTGCGAACAGGATGCAGGTTTTTGGAATATTTTTATGTCTATACAGGCTTCCTTCACTCTGTCATTTATAGGTTAGTATTTTGGAATAACCACAACGTTTTTAGTTTTCTCCTACCACAGCCATTAAACTCTGTAACTGTATTAAAGTCACCATTGGCTTCAATGGTGAAATCCCCGAGCAGTTTCTTTCCTCTCCGGCCACTGAGTTAGGGTTAAGGAGGCCTGCATCATCATAGTGACTGGGTGTGTTGATACACCATCCAAAGTGTAATTAATAACTTCACCACGCTCAAAGAGGCTATTCAATATCTGTTTATTTTTTTAAAATTTTACCCATCTACCAATGGGCGCCCTTCTTTACGAGGCATTGGAAAACCTCCCTGGTCTTTCTGGTCGAATTTGTGTTTGAAATTCACTGCTCAACTGAGGGACCTTACAGGTAATTGTATGCGTGGGGTACAGAGATGAGGTAGTCATTCAAAAATCATGTTAAACACTATTATTGTACACAGAGTTTGTCCATGCAAACGATCATGTGACTTATTAAGCAAATCTTTATTCATAAATGTATTTAGGCTTGCCATGATAAATGTGTTGAATACTTATTGACTCAAGACATTTCAGCTTTCTTTATGTTTAATACATTTGGAACAATTTCATTTCCCCCCAAAAAATCTAAGTCCACTTTGACATTATGGGGTATTGTGTGTAGGTCAGCGACACACAATCTAAATGTAATCCATTTTAAATTCAGACTGTAACACGTGTAAAAAAGTCCATGGGGCGTGAATACTTTCTGAAGGCTCTGTACATAGAAATACACATGCCAAATAATATTACACAATGGCGACATATTGTTTCTCATGTGTAGGCTTATATCTCAATACAGAAGTTCACAAGTCAAAACAATAGTCCGGGGTTTGCTGAATATACAGTAAAAAAATGATTTAATTGTCAAAGGCAATCCAGCATCTGTAACCTTAATGCAAAGCGTTGCTCGTTTGGCTCTAAATTTGACGAAGAGCGCCTCCTTTTGGTCATTTTAAAGACCACCACCACCACTACCGAGATTTCCTGGCAAACTTCAGCGCATCACAGAACCGTTACGTTTGTCAATAGATTGTTGACCCGTTTAGAAAGCAACACGTGATCTAATTAGTGTATAGAGTAAACATCTAACAACCCATGTTGTTAATGTACATGTGATTTTCAGAACATTCATGTCTTATTCAGACTTGCTTTGGTGTCGCTTGAAGGAAAATAATTCATATAATAAATACAAAACGCTATCTAATAGTCACGGTCATAAAATCAGTCAAGGAAAGATTTACAGTTTTGATTAGTTGACGGAAATTAGAAATTAATTTCAAATAAACATAATTACAAAACAGAACCTAATTCAAGTGCTTTTACAATCGGGTTTGTTTGCCTGTTAGAAATGCGGTTGTTTCCTTACAATAAACAAGGCATCAATTTTATTAACAGCGGGCTGTAGTCATCGCTATTTAAATGCAAAGAAAACATAGCGATAGACCCTGATAAACTATCGGCTAATTTTAAAATGCATTCTGAACATTATAAATATATTTGTTTCAACGGTTCCAATGTCAAGGGGCCACCTTCATTATGGAAAAATGGTTCGATTAGGTAACTCCAGATATTGTAATTGGCTTTAATGAAACATGTATCGGGATAATTAACTCTGAAATATGTGCAACCGCTGGGAAGTTGAGTCGGTGTCGGCTTTCATACTGTCCAGATGTCCTAATACAGATCAGCCTTCAATTAAAAGTTGAACGGTTTTATTTAAAAGCTTTAAATGTGTATTTTACTTTCAACAATTTTAATCTAATAAACGAGCATAGCCTTTATAAATGTTGAAAATGCGAAAGGTGAAGAATTTGGTAATAGGGCAGATTGGAGAGTGATTGTTGAGATTATAAACCACTGCTCCTAGCCTACCAACCATTACAAACCACTGCTCCTAGCCTACCAACCATTACAAATCAATGATCATAGTCTACCATCCATTACAAATCACTGCTCCTAGCCTACCATCCATTACAAATCAATGCTCCTAGCCTACCAACCATTACAAATCAATGCTCATAGTCTACCATCCATTACAAATCAATGATCATAGTCTACCATCCATTACAAACCACTGCTCCTAGCCTACCAACCATTACAAATCAATGCTCCTAGCCTACCATCCATTACAAATCACTGCTCCTAGCCTACCAACCATTACAAACCACTGCTCCTAGCCTACCATCCATTACAAATCACTGCTCCTAGCCTACCATCCATTACAAATCACTGCTCCTAGCCTACCAACCTTTACAAATCACTGCTCCTAGCCTACCAACATACAAACCACTGCTCCTAGCCTACCAACCATTACAAACCACTGCTCCTAGCCTACCAACTGTTACAAACCACTGCTCCTAGCCTACCAACCAAACCACTGCTCCTGGCCTACCATCAAAACCACTGCTCCTAGCCTACCATCCATTACAAATCACTGCTCCTAGCCTACCATCCATTACAAATCACTGCTCCTAGCCTACCAACCTTTACAAATCACTGCTCCTAGCCTACCAACATACAAACCACTGCTCCTAGCCTACCAATCAAACCACTGCTCCTAGCCTACCAATCAAACCACTGCTCCTATCCTACCAATCAAACCACTGCTCCTAGCCTACCAATCAAACCACTGCTCCTATCCTACCAATCAAACCACTGCTCCTAGCCTACCAATCAAACCACTGCTCCTAGCCTACCAATCAAACCACTGCTTCTAGCCTACCAATCAAACCACTGCTCCTATCCTACCAATCAAACCACTGCTCCTAGCCTACCAATCAAACCACTGCTCCTATCCTACCAATCAAACCACTGCTCCTAGCCTACCAATCAAACCACTGCTCCTAGCCTACCAATCAAACCACTGCTTCTATCCTACCAATCAAACCACTGCTCCTAGCCTACCAATCAAACCACTGCTTCTAGCCTACCTCACTCCTTATCTGCTTGACTGATGAGTAAAGCCTAAAATCCAGTTGCACAGTTTATTAAGACTAAAGATGAACAGTAGAACAATGTGATCTTACTGTTGACTGTCTAATCCTTTAATTCAACGTCCCCCTAATCATCGCGATGTGACAGTGATTGGTGTCAAATAATGATTCTGATGATAATGATAACGCCTAAATTATGCTATCAGTATTACAGAATATTAAACAAGGGTATATACCACTATAACAGGTCAGTACTAGTCTACTAATGGCAGTATATTAGGCCGTAATACAATACTACTGATTTAAATGATTTAAAACAATGTCTTGATGAACAGTGCAGAAGAACATGTGAGATGGTTGAGTTATGTCAAGCGGCCTACCCGAGTAGCTGTATCATTAGCATTTTCACTCTGGTGCTAAAATGAAGAGAGAGATGCTGTGCGGCTTGCCCGCGGCACAGCCCGGGGCGATAGTCATATAAAGAAGGAGGGGGAAAAAATGAATAAAGAAACCGAGACCTATTCTAGGCAATTAACATGTAAAATATCCAGTGGAAATCGAGAGTGAACCGAGAGTGGTTGGGTCAACCGCTCCCCAATTTCAGAATAACAAATAGATTCGTTTGGATCCTATTGAATAAAACAGTTGACTTCCATAATTAAAGATTTGCAGATGTGCACCTGCCACCTTCACACGTTATCATCTCTGATATAATCACATATAGGTCAGATATAATGTAGACTACTCGTGCTTCATAAAATGGCCTCACATTATTCAACCATGTATTTAGGATACTGTCCTGTCTTTCTCTATCAGATTAATCCGTACCATTTGATGAATTGTTTCTCTCGTAAATTGCTCAAATTGGCAATAATTGGTTTGGGGGGGGGGGGGGGGGGGGGCATATGTTCAAATCACGTAGCATTTGAGAACTCAAACGTAGAACCACAGCCCAGGCCATGGGCGATAGCGACCTTAGTTTGACAGCTGCAGCCGGCAGTTACCCGTGTGAAGAAACGCCATTCCGCGGTGACAGTGCCCCACCTACAGGCACAAATAGCTAAAATCATTCCACTCGGTCTACACTTTTAATAGGTCTCGTGCGAGTAACCTAATAATTATGCACACGGTCGATACAGCCGATGTCAACATGGTGACATGATCATTATTGTGTGATTATTGGAGCAGTTTTCACAGCTGCGGGGGTAAATTTAACACAAAAACACCATTCAAAATACGGTTGTTTCAAAACTCTAAGCACATTTTCAACTGACGAAGTACAACACACATACAAAAAATCATGCAGTCACTTTTTCACCAAACATAATTAATAATAATTAACAGTTTCATGTAAGAAATACATGTTTCACATTGAAATACATTTTCATATGAAATGAAATTGCTTTTCACAATGCAATGCTCGATGTGATTGTCTTTTAATTTGTTCAAATACATTTTGACTTTGACTTTAATCCGACTGTTCTTAGTTTTCAAAGTGTTTTGTCTACTACAGAGTTTGATAATTACATCATAAAAATTTATGTTTGTAAAGTAGAAACACAATGTTTGATAATGTAAAGTAGAAACATCATGTTTGAAAATGTAAAGTAGAAACGTAATGTTTGATAGTGTAAAGTAGAAAGTATAAGTACTATTACGAAAATGACTTAAGTAAGTTTGAAAAAATGTGATATTGGCAAGATCATGTTGGCCAATAATGTTTGGACCATTTTTTGTGCTGCTACCATGTTGTGTTGCTACCATGCTGTGTTGTCATGTGTTGCTGCCTTGCTATGTTGTTGTCTTAGGTCTCTCTGGACGTGATGTGTATTTTGTCCTGTATATATATATATATATATATATATATATATATATATATTTTTTATCCCAGCCCCCTGTCTCCGCAGGAAGCCTTTTGCCTTTTGGTAGGCCATCATTGTAAATAAGAATTTGTTCTTAACTGACTTGCTTAGTTAAATTACAGAAATTATATTACATAGTTAAATAAAGGTTAAATAAAATACAAAATAAAACTGTAATACAGTAATATATACCGACAGAGTACTGTGATACTGTAATATATGCCAATATATGCCAATAGAGTACTGTAATACCGTAATATATACCAAAAGAGTACTGTAATACTGTAATATATGCCAATAGAGTACTGTAATACTGTAATATATGCCAATAGAGTATTGTAATACCTGTAATATATGCCAATAGAGTACTTGTAATACTGTAAAATATGCCAATAGAGTACAGTAATACTGTAATATATGCCAATAGAGTACTGTAATACGGCAATATATGTCAATAGAGTACTGTAATACTGTAATATATGCCTATAGAGTACTGTAATACTGTAATATATGCCAATAGAGTACTGTAATACTGTAATATATGCCAATAGAGTACTGTAATACTATAATATTTGCCAATAGAGTACTGTAATACCGTAATATATGCCAATAGAGTACTGTAATACTGTAATATATGCCAATAGAGTACTGTAATACCGTAATATATGCCAATAAAGTACTGTAATACTGTAATATATGCCTATAGAGTACTGTAATACCGTAATATATGCCAATAGAGTACTGTAATACTGTAATATTTGCCAATAGAGTACTGTAATACCGTAATATATGCCAATAGAGTACTGTAATACTGTAATATATGCCAATAGAGTACTGTAATACCGTAATATATGCCAATAAAGTACTGTAATACTGTAATATATGCCTATAGAGTACTGTAATACCGTAATATATGCCAATAGAGTGCTGTAATACTGTACTATATGCCAATAGAGTACTGTAATACTGTAATATATGCCAATATAGTAATATATGCCAATAGAGTACTGTAATACTGTAATATATGCCAATATAGTAATATATGCCAATAGAGTACTGTAATACTGTAATATATGCCAATAGAGTAATATATGCCAATAGAGTACTGCAATACTGTAATATATGCCAATAGAGTACTGTAATTCTGTAATAAATGCCAATAGAGTACTGTAATACTGTAATATATGCCAATAGTGTACTGTAATATTGTAATATATGCCAATAGAGTACTGTAATACTGTAATACATACCAATAGAGTACTGTAATTATGTAATACATGCCAATAGAGTACTGCAATACTGTAATATATGCCAATAGAGTACTGTAATTCTGTAATAAATGCCAATAGAGTACTGTAATACTGTAATATATGCCAATAGTGTACTGTAATATTGTAATATATGCCAATAGAGTACTGTAATACTGTAATATATGCCAATAGAGTACTGTAATACTGTAATACATACCAATAGAGTACTGTAATTATGTAATAAATGCCAATAGAGTAATATATGCCAATAGAGTACTGTAATACTGTAATACATACCAATAGAGTACTGTAATTATGTAATAAATGCCAATAGAGTACTGTAATACTGTAATATATGCCAATAGTGTACTGTAATATTGTAATATATGCCAATAGAGTACTGTAATACTGTAATATATGCCAATAGAGTACTGTAATACTGTAATAAATGCCAATAGAGTACTGTAATACCGTAATAAATGCCAATAGAGTACTGTAATACTGTAATATATGCCAATAGAGTAATATATGCCAATAGAGTACTGTAATACAGTAATATATGCCAATAGAGTACTGTAATACTGTAATAAATGCCAATAGAGTACTGTAATACCGTAATAAATGCCAATAGAGTACTGTAATACTGTAATATATGCCAATAGAGTAATATATGCCAATAGAGTACTGTAATACTGTAATACATACCAATAGAGTACTGTAATTCTGTAATAAATGCCAATAGAGTACTGTAATACTGTAATATATGCCAATAGTGTACTGTAATATTGTAATATATGCCAATAGAGTACTGTAATACTGTAATATATGCCAATAGAGTACTGTAATACTGTAATATATGCCAATAGAGTAATATATGCCAATAGAGTACTGTAATACAGTAATATATGCCAATAGTGTACTGTAATACTGTAATAAATGCCAATAGAGTACTGTAATACCGTAATAAATGCCAATAGAGTACTGTAATACTGTAATATATGCCAATAGAGTACTGTAATACTGTAATATATGCCAATAGAGTACTGTAATAGTGTAATATATGCCAATAGAGTACTGTAATACTGTAATATATGCCAATAAAGTACTGTAATACTGTAATAAATGCCAATAGAGTACTGTAATACTGTAATATGTGCCATTTACGTAGCTGCCGTTTTTATCCAAAGTGACAACAATGAGTCTACACATGTCCGTCCGTATGTGAGCCCGGCAGGAATCCAACCCACAACTCAAATGTTGCTCGTGCCATGTGCTTACTAACTGAGCCACAAAGGACCACTACAAGACAGTACAGTACTATATTGGCACATTTTACAGTATTACAAGTACTCTATTGCCATATATTGCCATATATTACAGTATTACAGTACTTTATTGGCATATATTACAGTACTCTACATGATTACAGTACATGTGGACGGTGCATGACTGCCATGCCCATGAGCATACCACCTTCCTTTAGGCCATGGATGAGACATGCAATGACATCAACCCAGACCTACACTACCAGTCAAAAGTCTGGACACACCTACTCATTCAAGGGTTTTTCATTACTATTATTATTATTTACTTTTGTCTACATTGTAGAATAATAGTGAAGACATCAGAACTATGAAATAACACATATGGAATCATGTAGTAACCAAAAAAAGTGTTAAACAGATCTAAATATATTTGAGATTTGAGATTCTTCAAAGTAGCCACCCTTTGCCTTGATGACAGCTTTGCATACTCTTGGCATTCTCTCAACCAGCTTGGTTGAATGAGCAGGCGTGTCCAAACCTTTGACTCGTACTGTGTGTCAGGCTTGGATTCACCACACTAAAAGTTGTTCCCCGGGTGTATGAACAACGAGGACATTTACTATGATGTGGATGAGCCCTATGGTCAAATGACAGGCTACCTAGCGCCCTGCCACATGTTATGTTTCTTACCATTCATTGCATGTGTTTCATTTGATTACACCTACAGTGTCATTACAGATGAACAATACATTTATATTCTTGCATCAATGATTGTGAAAGATGTCTTCAGTGATCACACATGGGATAGAAATTAAGGAAAATTAGATTTTAAGTACATTTTCATGGGTATTGGTTAAACTAGTTGTTAAAATAACTATATTTAAATATGTCATTGTGCTATGATTTTGTTGATTTAAATCAACATTTCTCACGGTATTTGACATTAAACATATGTTTGGATTGGTTGTGTGGTGAAATATGTCTCCAAACAAAACACAAGAAAATGTTTTTAATGGAAAACTGCACCATGAATGTTACCAGTTTGGAGTTTTGCACTAAAAGTTTAGAAAATGTACCACACACAGGAAGTATACTGATCACCTTCCTCTTTTTCCACATTTTGTTACGTTACAACCGTATCCTAAAATGGATTATATTAAACATTTTCCTCAAGAATCTACAAACAATACCCCAATAACTGGCGGGTAGGAGCGCTGGGCCAGTAACCCGAAAGGTTACTGGATCGAATCCCCGAGCTGACAAGGTAAAACAAAAATCTGTCGTTCTGCCCCCTGAACAAGGCAGTTAACCCACTGGTCCCCTGAACAAGGCAGTTAACCCACTGTTCCCCTGAACAAGGCAGTTAAACCCACTGTTCCCCTGAACAAGGCAGTTAAACCCACTGTTCCCCTGAACAAGGCAGTTAAACCCACTGTTCCACTGAACAAGGCAGTTAAACCCACTGTTCCCCTGAACAAGACAGTTAACCCACTGTTCCCCTGAACAAGGCAGTTAACCCACTGTTCCCCTGAACAAGGCAGTTAACCCACTGGTCCCCTGAACAAGGCAGTTAACCCACTGTTCCCCTGAACAAGGCAGTTAAACCCACTGTTCCCCTGAACAAGGCAGTTAAACCCACTGTTCCCCTGAACAAGGCAGTTAAACCCACTGTTCCACCGAACAAGGCAGTTAAACCCACTGTTCCCCTGAACAAGACAGTTAACCCACTGTTCCCCTGAACAAGGCAGTTAAACCCACTGTTCCCCTGAACAAGGCAGTTAAACCCACTGTTCCCCTGAACAAGACAGTTAACCCACTGTTCCCCTGAACAAGACAGTTAACCCACTGTTCCCCTGAACAAGACAGTTAAACCCACTGTTCCCCTGAACAAGGCAGTTAACCCACTGTTCCCCTGAACAAGGCAGTTAAACCCACTGTTCCCCTGAACAAGACAGTTAACCCACTGTTCCCCTGAACAAGACAGTTAACCCACTGTTCCCCTGAACAAGACAGTTAAACCCACTGTTCCCCTGAACAAGGCAGTTAAACCCACTGTTCCCCTGAACAAGACAGTTAACCCACTGTTCCCCTGAACAAGGCAGTTAAACCCACGGTTCCCCTGAACAAGGCAGTTAACCCACTGTTCCCCTGAACAAGGCAGTTAACCCACTGGTCCCCTGAACAAGGCAGTTAACCCACTGTTCCCCTGAACAAGGCAGTTAAACCCACTGTTCCCCTGAACAAGGCAGTTAAACCCACTGTTCCCCTGAACAAGGCAGTTAAACCCACTGTTCCCCTGAACAAGGCAGTTAAACCCACTGTTCCCCTGAACAAGGCAGTTAAACCCACTGTTCCACTGAACAAGGCAGTTAAACCCACTGTTCCCCTGAACAAGGCAGTTAAACCCACTGTTCCCCTGAACAAGGCAGTTAGCCCACTGTTCCCCTGAACAAGGCAGTTAAACCCACTGTTCCCCTGAACAAGGCAGTTAGCCCACTGTTCCCCTGAACAAGGCAGTTAAACCCACTGTTCCCCTGAACAAGGCAGTTAAACCCACTGTTCCCCTGAACAAGGCAGTTAAACCCACTGTTCCCCTGAACAAGGCAGTTAAACCCACTGTTCCCCTGAACAAGACAGTTAAACCCACTGTTCCCCTGAACAAGGCAGTTAAACCCACTGTTCCCCTGAACAAGGCAGTTAAACCCACTGTTCCCCTGAACAAGACAGTTAACCCACTGTTCCCCTGAACAAGGCAGTTAAACCCACTGTTCCCCTGAACAAGGCAGTTAAACCCACTGTTCCCCTGAACAAGACAGTTAAACCCACTGTTCCCCTGAACAAGGCAGTTAAACCCACTGTTCCCCTGAACAAGGCAGTTAAACCCACTGTTCCCCTGAACAAGACAGTTAACCCACTGTTCCCCTGAACAAGACAGTTAACCCACTGTTCCCCGGGCGTCAATGACGTGGATGTTGATTAAGGCAGCTCCCCTGCACCTCTCTGATTCAAAGGAGGCTGGGTTAAATGCGAAAGACACATTTCAGTTGAATGCATTCTGTTGTACAACTGACTAGGTATCCCTCTTTCCCTTTCCCTTAATGACAAAGAGGAAGGGGGAGGGGCCTTTAGAGGTGGCTAAGTGATAAAGCAGAGGAAACACTTCCTGATTCATCATCAGAGTTCAACAGCCTCAATCCTCACTTGCAACATATTTCATTTCCCTTTGTCTGTGTCTGTGTCTGTGTCTGTGTCTGTGTCTGTGTCTGTACCTGTGTCTGTGCCTGTGCCAGTGTGTGTGTTGTCTTCTATCCTCATGGGGACCTAGAGGAGGGAGGGAGGGAGGGAGGGAGGGAGGGAGGGAGGGAGGGAGGGAGGGAGGGAGGGAGGGAGGGAGGGAGGGAGGGAGGGAGGGAGGGAGGGAGGGAGGGAGGGAGGGAGGGAGGGAGGGAAGGAAGGAAGGAAGATAGGGAGAGAGAGAGAGAGAGAGAGACAGAAAGATAGGGA
>NC_048565.1:91854095-91856595 GCF_013265735.2 Oncorhynchus mykiss | reverse complement strand
AGAGATAGAGAGACAGAGAGACAGAGAGGCAGAGAGACAGAGAGGCAGAGAGACAGAGAGATAGAGAGACAGAGAGATAGAGAGACAGAGAGACAGAGAGGCAGAGAGACAGAGAGACAGAGAGACAGAGAGATAGAGAGATAGAGAGACAGAGAGGCAGAGAGACAGAGAGACAGAGAGACAGAGAGGCAGAGAGACAGAGAGACAGAGGGACAGAGAGGCAGAGAGACAGACAGACAGAGAGACAGAGAGACAGAGAGGCAGAGAGACAGAGAGACAGAGAGGCAGAGAGATAGAGAGACAGAGAGACAGAGAGACAGAGAGACAAAGAGACAGAGAGACAGAGAGGCAGAGAGACAGAGAGACAGAGAGACAGAGAGACAGAGAGACTGAGAGACAGAGAGGCAGAGAGACAGAGAGGCAGAGAGACAGAGAGACAAAGAGATAGAGAGGCAGAGAGACAGAGAGACAAAGAGACAGAGAGACAGAGAGGCAGAGAGACAGAGAGACAGAGAGAGAGAGAGAGACAGGGAGGCAGAGAGACAACGAGACAGAGAGACAAAGAGATAGAGAGACAGAGAGATAGAGAGATAGAGAGACAGAGAGGCAGAGAGACAGAGAGACAGAGAGACAGAGAGGCAGAGAGACAGAGAGACAGAGGGACAGAGAGGCAGACAGACAGACAGACAGACAGACAGACAGACAGACAGACAGACAGACAGACAGACAGACAGACAGGGAGAGAGAGAGAGAGAGAGAGAGAGAGAGAGACATGGAGGGAGAGAGAGAGAGAGACATGGAGGGAGAGAGAGAGAGACATGGAGAGTGAGGGAGAGACATGGAGAGAGAGAGAGAGAGAGAGAGAGAGAGAGAGAGAGAGATATGGAGGGAGAGAGAGAGAGAGAGAGACATGGAGGGAGAGAGAGAGAGAGAGAGATGGAGAGTGAGGGAGAGACATGGAGGGAGAGAGAGACATGGAGGGAGAGAGACATGGAGGGAGAGAGAGGGAGCGATCAAGATATCAAGATGGAGAAAGAAGACAGACAGACAGACAGACAGACAGACAGACAGACAGACAGACAGACAGACAGACAGACAGGGAGAGAGAGAGAGAGAGACATGGAGAGAGAGAGAGAGAGAGACATGGAGAGAGAGACATGGAGAGAGAGAGAGAGAGAGAGAGAGAGAGAGAGACATGGAGGGAGAGAGACATGGAGGGAGGGAGAGAGAGAGACATGGAGAGAGAGAGACATGAAGAGAGAGAGAGACATGGAGAGAGAGGGAGACATGGAGAGAGAGAGAGAGACATGGAGGGAGAGAGACATGGAGGGAGAGAGACATGGAGGGAGAGAGAGGGAGCGATCAAGAAAGGCGAGAGACAGAAGGAGAAAGGCGAGAGAGAGAGAGAGAGAGAGAGAGAGAGAGAGACATGAAGAGAGAGAGAGACATGGAGAGAGAGGGAGACATGGAGGGAGAGAGAGAGAGAGAGAGACATGGAGGGAGGGAGACATGGAGGGAGAGAGAGAGACATGGAGAGAGAGAGACATGGAGAGAGAGAGACATGGAGAGAGAGAGAGAGACATGGAGAGAGAGAGAGAGAGACATGGAGAGAGAGAGAGAGACAGAGAGACATGGAGGGAGAGAGACATGGAGGGAGAGAGAGACATGGAGAGAGAGAGACATGGAGAGAGAGAGAGACATGGAGAGAGAGAGAGAGAGAGAGACATGGAGAGAGAGAGAGAGAGAGACATGGAGAGACATGGAGAGAGAGAGAGAGACAGAGAGACATGGAGAGAGAGAGAGAGAGAGAGAGAGACATGGAGAGAGAGAGAGACATGGAGATCTAGATATCAAGATGGAGAAAGAAGGAGAAAGGAGAGAGAGATATTCACTAGTTTGCAGACACCAGGATGTGTGTGATGACGAGGGGCACATCAAAACGTTTGCAGTTCAATTCTTACCTACCAAATAAAAAATACAAGATAAATGGGTTACCATCCCATTTTCAACCTTTACTGATGCTTTTGTCACACAAAAAATGGCCATTATATAGCGAAAGTGGCCATTATACAGCGAAAGTGGCCATTATACAGCAAAAGTGGCCCCTGGTATTGGTACCTGCACTCTAGCCAGATACAGTGCAGGTTTAACATGATTAAATATGAACAAAAGAGTGAGATGATTTGTTAGTCAAACGGCAGACAAGCATTGATCCGATGAAGACCCTCAACATTTACTGGAACAGAGAGCATCACGCTCATCACCTTAGACTTTCACCACCCTGTTAATCAGAATGTATTTAATACGTAGCTTAATGAGCTGTGTGTTCTCCCAGAGTCATAGTGAGAGGACCACACAGTATGTCACCACCTGACTCCAAGTTTACCTCCATATGAAGGTTATTATATCAATATTTTCACACATTTTCACTTTCTCACATAGCCTAATTAATATTACAGAGACATAAAGATCCCACCTTGTCTTCCGTATTTTGTTTTGT